>NC_060269.1:39659406-39790029 GCF_021613505.1 Equus quagga | reverse complement strand
TGGGAGGGGTGGGGTGGGGGTGGGGGGGTGGGAATGTAAGCTGGTGAAGCAGTGGGTGGGACTGGGGTTAGGAACAGGAAGGCTGAAGACCTGGAGGCCATCTCCAGAGGAAGAGGGTCCTTACGTGTATATTTTTGTCACAGATATTGTTTTCTCCCCCACGTCACATCCCAATTTGGTCTTGAAAAGGCCTGAGTGAAGCATTGTTCCTATTCCCATGAAAGCTATGCTAACTTTTGTAATCCAACTCCTAATTGCCTAAAGATTACTATCATCAATCTGAAACCAATCTGATAGAAAATTCCCTAGGTCAGAGATGCACTTTGAGAGTGTTCAGTTCCAATCAGCGTTGTTCTGGGTCCAAAGTGAACTTAGGTCCTTCTGGCTTCTGCTGGTAAAAATGACTCTAATTAGATTTTTAAGTTGAAGCCTTTGGTCATTCCAAAAATCACTCGAGGGATAAGGATTTCTCTAATAAGATACATATTCATATGTGCAGACAAAACTCACTCTGTCCCTCACACCCGCTAACATGGCACCTCTGGCTTTGAGATCATGACCTTGGCCTGGGGCCTCGCTCACTGTACTTGCACCGGGAGCACCCTTCAGCTCTCAGCAGCAGCTGTAAAGTGTCCTTTTCCATTACGCCAGCAGGCACAGCATATGCGAGCTGGGGAAGGAGCGCTGGAGTGGATTTCCTTTCATGACAGGGGCTGACTTAATAGATTACAAGGAAATAGAAAATACATGTTTCTCCATGGCTTGAAATCTCAGGGTGACCTAATAACAGTGTCGTGTGGGAGCTCCTTTGTAAGCTAAAGAAAAACAAAAAGCAAACAGGGCTGATTGGATTCCATTTTTTTTAAAGTAGAAAAAGTAAGCATTTCCTGCTCAAACCATAGCCCACAGCTAGTCTTACCTCATGGAGTTATGGCGTTGGAGGGAGGATGGAGGTGTCCTGTCAGTGGTCGTGCTCTTCGGCTCTAAATCCAGAAAGGGGCTTTCCATTGAACTTTACTGTGAGAATCTCAAAGTTCAAAAGCCCTTCACGAGTGAGGGCTGGCCTCATCCCCAGACGTGGCCTGTGCATCCTACACTGTAGCCATACATGAAGCGTTTGCTCTTCCCCCAGCATGGTACATTCACGATGCCTCCATGCCTGATCGATGCTATTTCTTCTGTCTGAAATTTCCTCCTCGTCTGCCTGGCAAACTGCCACCCCATTCTTCAATGCCCAGTTCTAAAGTTTTTATGAAACCTTGAGTAATCACTCCGCAGGCAAAATTAATCACCACCTCTTCTGTGCTCTCATAGACTGTGGTCACCCTTATTGTGCACAGTATTTACATTGGCTTAAGAAAGGAACTTGCCCTTTTTTGGTCTTTCTTTCTTACTAGGCTGTGTTCTATTTAAGGTCCAAGAGAAGCAAGAACTTGTCTTATTTATCTGGTTTAACAGTGTGGCACTGAGGCTGAGAGTGCAGACTCTGGAACCACATTGCCCAGTGGGCTTTCGCACTTCCTAGCTCTTTGACTTTCTGGTTCGTTTCCTCCTCTGTAAAATGGGCAAATTCAATATCTACCTTAGAGAGTTATTGTGAGAATTAAATGGATTCATCCATGTAACGCACTTAGAAAAAATAGTACCTGGTATATTGTGTTAGCTTATTATCACTGTCCCTTTTACCTAACATAGTGGCTGGCCCAACACATATATTAGCCACTCAATAAATGTTTGTTGAATGAATGAGTTCGTGAAAGAATGTTAGAACTTTTTTTAAAGAACACCTATTCTCAGAGATAAAAACAAATTTGCACATTATCTTTAACACAAATTGGCACATTATTTGTAGTTTAAATATATTTTACTATAACACAAAAAACTTAGAGTTTCAAAACAATTGCTTATTACAAAAGATTTTGAAAAAGACCTTTATTTCAATATTTTCTCTTGTTAGCCATTCCTTTAATACTGATACAGATCATTAACTGCTAAAGAGATGAATCTCTCTTCAGACAAACTGAATGCTAAAGGTTAACAGCCACTGTCCACCCATTCATATTTAACATGATAACGCAAGTCAATAAAAGGAGAATATTTAAATTTAAAAAATTTGATTTAAATACATTTTTTTCCCCAGGAAAAACAAAACTCTTACTGGGTTAGCCCAGCAAATTGCTTGGAAAGTTCCCAAAGGAGCATTTTGCGGGAGAGCATGGGTAGAAGATAGACTCTCAGAAAGTTAGGAATAGACACATTGTTTCTTTCCCCACCTGAATATTCTTCTACACCAGGAAAGACGTCATTAAAGTCGACAACTGGGGAGGACTTGGCCAACATTTTTAGAAAGAATGTTTCATCCAATTGGAAATTAACTTTTTCTCTGGATTTATCCCTTTGATGTCCAGGAAAAGGAAAGGTCTATGTAGTAATTCAGCGTTCTACTGTCATTCTTCCTGGACCTCCAGGCGTTAAATTTGCAGTTGTTATTCAACATTTATTAAGTGTCTGGATGTGCTGTGTCTCTGAAAGAGCTGCAGGGAAAGCAGCTGGCAGTCAACCATCACTTTAAACAGGCTGTGGCTTCATGACACCTGGCTCTGCTCAGTGAATCTCCAGAAGGAGGCTCTCTCGCTCACTGTTCAGCACGGAAACCAGATAAGCAAACCAGTGTCCTGCTGGGCTCCAGCAATCCCTCCACCAGTGCACAGAGGAGAGTAGCTGGGAGCCAGCATTGTCAGGCTAAAGGGGTGTAATGTAGGAAGTGAAGGAGGAGGACAGGGTGGGTAGGAGGATAGGAAATGGAAGGACTGTAGGCGGGAAAATGGAATCAAGGTGGGGGTGGGGGAGCCATGTAAGAGCTGCATTCGCCTCCCGGTGCAAGGGAGTAGGTGGCTATTAATAAAGAGATATAAGCCAGGTGGAGCAGAGCAGGCAGGGCCTGATTGCTGAGGACGAGTAATTGGTCTCCCTCCTGGTTTAATGCTCTGCTCTGGTGCGCTCTCCCAGATGTTTTCCTGTTGCCATGGTGGCCAGGGCAGGGGTAATGGCTGTCGAGCAGGGGAGGCGAGGCCACAGAAGGCTTTTTGCTATGTTTGAATACTGATTACAGGAGCCTTGCGTTTGGTGCATCTGGAGCACTTTTGTAATGGGTTTTTAAACTTTTCCATCATCTGCATGCAGGGCTAGCTTTTGCCCACCGTGAAGCCTGCGGGCGCTCAGATTATAAAGATAAATCTGTGCCCTCAACAGTGGGGATGTGGGGCCACTTGCTCTCTGAGAAATTAATGGGGGGTTATTAAGCAGGGAAGAGGAGAGGGAGTGACAAAACAGAGGGATCTTTATGGGTCACCTGGAGGGGAGCTTCAGTTATACAGGGGCTTTATTTATAGTAAAATCTCTTAAGGAAATAGCCTGTAAATTTGAGATAAAAAATGTATACATATATAAAATATAAGATGAACATACTCCCCTTCACCCAGTGTAAGTGTCTGAGGAGTCAGGCATCAGTAGGAAGCTTCAGACTCCTCCTGGGGGGCAGGAGAACAGCCCCTCCAAGGTCAGCAGTGATGGCATGAAAGTTACATCTGTGCCCAGCTTTCCTGGCTTAGCAATGGCATTAAAGCTTGCCAACCCACAGGAAATTACAATGGCTCCTGGCTGCCAAGAGCTCAGTTCCAGGTGCCTGCTGTTGTGTTCCCTCACTGGGGACCTGCATTTCTGCAGGCTGGGCAAAAGGAGGCCTCTGATTGCCAAGGATCAGGAACCTCTGACTATTCGGGGGACAAAGTGATTTGCTTCTCAATGTTTTTCACATCATAAAAGGTGCAGTGGGCCTATGCTATCCACTCACTTGACATCATTGCCTCATTTCTCTGGGTGTGTTGGTCCCCCTACCAAACAAAACAGCTTGAGCTGGGGCACTGGGCTCTGTTTTCGCCACATATTCATTTGGAATCTGATCTGTCTTAGAGCCATTTTGCAAACTGTTAACTGACTGTCACCTCAACCAACAGGAATGAAAATCAGTCTTGTTGGAAGTTTCACTATTATAATAATGCTGAGTCCAAAACATTGGGCATGAATTTACCCCCAGTGCTGGACAATCCAGATTAAGACCTATTTGTTAATTCCATAAATACTGACCAGGTGTTCACCAGGAACTGTGCTAGCTGGATGGGAGGCGAGGGGTTGCCACACCGAACAAGACAGACATGATCCCTGAGCTTTTGGAGCTATGTCTAGTGTGAGAGACAGACAAGACTTAGATGAATTCATCAGTGTCAAATTGTAGCAAATGCTATGTAGCAGTAAGCAAGGTGCTGAGCTGGAGAACAATAGGAAAGACGGGCCCTACTTCAGAGACGGGAGGTGGGGAGGCCTTCCCCAGGAAAGAGGAGGAGCTGAGAACAGGAGGATGTGAGGGATTCACTCACGCAAAGAGCAGGGGGAGGGGAGAGTTCCAAGGGGAGCCCTTCATGGAGTACCCCACATCCTCCTCGGAGACAAAGGGACGACGGCACAGCGTGTCACAAGGAGATGAAACAGCAATGGTTTGACCTGGGACATTTTGGGGCAGGGGGCTAAGGAGCAAGCCCTCCTGTAGGACCCTTCCTTTCTTCCCCTCCCCTCTGTTCTCCTCCTCCTGTGGATAAAATAGAGATGAGCATCTGATCTGAAGGGAGCGCTCTCCGAGCACCATCACATCTAAAAGAAAACAGATTTTACGTGGATCGGGACCTCTTTTCAAGATGGCAATCTGTACTCATTTGACAGGGGTTAATTATCGCTCCTTTAAAAAATCGACTGACTTACAGTCACTTCTCTTGATAAAGGAGATTTCAGCTGTTGATTAAATAATGCATTGTTACAGACAAACCTAGCATGACCTTCATATTTATTCTCTTTCAGATGAACTTCCATGTGAAAACGTGAAAGTGTAAGTTCCCCGCTGCTTCCAGTCCAGCTCAGTGTGGGCAGGGATGGGGGGGAGGGGAGCAGACCAGAGAGCCGGCTGCCTTGTCAAGAGCTCTTGCGCTAACATCCCCTCCGCCCCAGGAGAAGGCCTCCCGGATGGGACTCCCCAGACCTCAATGGGGGGGGCCGGAAATGGGGGCTGGGAGCATCTGAGGACAGGGTCCTCTGTTCAGAAAAGAATTTTGTTCTAACGGCTACCTATTCCAAATGCATCGTAGTTAAATATTCTGCCCCTGGGTGTATTTCAAGGACATTGGTTCTCTTATTCTGATTAAAAATTTTATCACCAGAGAAGCGGCTTTCGCTGGTGTTAAGGGAGAAGCGCCCTGGTAGAATAGGAATGGAAGGGGAGGGAAGGAAGGATGGAAAGCGCACAGGCGAGGGTGGAGGGCGGTGGGGGGTGGGGGTGGTTGGAGTAAAGATTCCGCCCAGAAGAGCGTTCTGGGGCGATGTCCCCCACACCCCCACCGTCCTGCAGCCTTACTCATTTAGACACTTTGCTGGCTTCCTCTACACTGTGTGACGCCCACGCCACCGCTCAGAGCTGGTGGTCCCCCTCCCCCAACCCCATCTACACTACCCAGGGGCTGCTTTCCCCTAACTGGGCGCTCTGAGCCCTGGCAAGTGAAGGGACCGGATTTCTGAAAGCAATGGCTCCATTTCTCCCAGACAGAAAAGCCTGGGAATTAAAGGGCGAGATGATGAAAGGAGCCTCTTGGTAGTGGCTTGTGGACCCAGGGCACTGATCAAAAACCCCAAAGAAAGGGAAGTGAGATTAAGCAAGGCGAAAATGCTAAATGTGGCAACCCCCTCGAGGAGCGCAGGGTCGACTTTGTGCCTTGGGCACAAGGGAGCAGAGGCTCCTGGTTCCGTTTCAGCCCAGGCACCGGGCTGTGCGCCCTCCGTTTTGGTATCAGTGGTACAGAAGGTTTGTTCTAGTTCTAGTCTTTCTTCCTGTTAGAGTTTGGTACACTTGAATAGCAAACCCCAAAGCTGCCCTGGAGTGTCAGACACTGACTCAAGTTCATGTTCTTCAGAGTCCACATTCTAGGATCTCCCCAAATGAAACTCAGCACGACACACTTTTTTTTCAACAAGCTTTTTGCTCTCTCTCTCTAGCCCTATTTTTGAGGAAGACACGCCCTCTGTTATGGAAATAGAAATGGAAGAGCTTGATAAATGGATGAACAGCATGAATAGAAATGGTACGTGGTAACCTAAGGTTGTTTTTTCTGTCCTTTCGGGTAAGAGCAGGTGGCACCAGTTTTGTAAATACCCGGTAAACCCTGGGGTGTGACAGCATGAGCCCAAGCCACGTTAGAGCTGTGACATGCAGAATTTTCATCTGACAACCCTTAAATATTCAGTTTAATCATTGCATCAGTTGTTGCCACTTGTTTTTATTTTTGTGCAAGTTTTTCAAATGGTCTTTTTCAAGAAGAAAATGGTCTTTCTTCAAGCAAGGAAATCTCTGAGACCAAATGATCTGCAACAAGTTAGTATCTGGCATTACCTTTCATATTATAGAATTTAGAGGTCTATGATTTTAATCTGTATAGGGACATAAAACTTCATCAAATACAGTTTACATAGATCGGCGCTGTCCAATACAAGACACTAGCCACATGTGACCATTTAAATTACATTTTTTTAAAGCTAAATATAATTTAAAATTTAGCTCCTCAGTCAATCTAGCCAGATTTTGAGTGCTCAGTGGCTACTATATTATACAACACAAATCCAGAACATTTCCATCACTGTAGAAAGTTCTATTGGGCATACTAATATGGATAGTAATATAATATCCCCATATAACTTAATTTCCGATTGATCTCTGGCAGTAATTGTAGTATATGTTTCTTACTTTTTATTAAATCAATATTTGGACTTAAAATGATGACAGCTGTTTTTTCTTTTTTTTAATTCCTTTAAAAATCAATAAATTACTTTTAATGCCCTGATTAAATTAATAAAATCCACTATTTATGTTATCATATCATTTGGTTTTTTTATTCTTTTTTTTTTTTTAAGGAAGATTAGCCCTGAGCTAACATCTGTCCCAATCTTCCTCTACTTTATATGTGGGATACCTGCCACAGCATGGCTTGATAAATGGTCTGCAGGTTCGTGCCTAGGAAGGGAGCTCACAAACTTAACTGCTACGCCACTGGGCTGGCCCCATATCATTCATATTTTTAACATTTATTTTTTAAAAAACTACCACGGGGTCTGTCAGATTCAACAATCTACAATGGAGTTCTCAAATCCAGAGATTTGTTATTAGAATTATTGTCCCAGAGGCTTATCAAGATGAACTTTCCAAAAGATTCACCCAAGTAACTTGTACCATTTTTAACAGTTTCTCGTAGTCTAATATTGAGAGAAGAATGGCTCTGTAAGGCGCTTGAAAATAGGGATGGGTCACTGAGATAATCCTTAAACTAGTTTCATTTTGTTGTTTTCAGTTTATAAAAATAATATATGTACACAATAGAATTTGGAAAATGCAAAAAAAAGTAGAAAGAAGAAAAAATTTTCACCACCCAAAGACAACCTGTCTTAATATTTTGATGAGATAATTGTAATACAAAGTCATGATCTTATTATATTCCCCAAACCCAGAAAACTGGAAAAAGGTGTTTCTATGGGACAACTAAAGCCGAGGGTTCTTCTCACACATGGGCGATAGATCCAATGGATTTTTCCCCCTTAAAAATAAAAGTGGCGTGCAACTAGAAGGACCCACAACTAAAAATACACAACTATGTACCGGGGGGCTTTGGGAGAAAAAGGGAAAATAAAATCTTTAAAAAAATAAATAAATAACGGTTGTGTAAAAGGAGAGAATTCTGATGACTCTAAGAAGCTTAGCCGCTCCGCACTTTTCCTGCTTCGTTTCGATCATGCGGTCTGACTGAAGTCATTCTACAGACACATTGGGACCCCAGGTGAAGCCATTTTATTCCCACGTCTATCCTGAAACACGGGGCTCCAGTTTTTGGAGCAACAGTGGGGTCCTTCAGGGACTGAATAACCAAGCCGTGATGAATCGTGCCCTTTCCGCCAGGGCCAGAGGCACGCTGAAGTCTTGAATCTGTACTGTTAGTGCTTTTTCCATTTCAAGAGCTGTGCCGTCCTTAATCTTCTAACCCCTGGAACTCCCTGGTGAGGCCGCTTCTGCACAGCCGCCCAGACCAGGGAAACGCGATGCTCAATTGTATGAGTTTTGCGGATAGAAAATAGAATTTCAGTGACTAACAATGAATTTGCTTTTATTCTGCCCTAGCCGACTATGAAGGTTTACCTACTTTAAAGGAAGAAAAGGAATCAAACCACAACCCAAGGTACTTCTGATGTCCACCACCGATTATATGTGGGGGGAGGGGTCTGGAGACCACGGTGGAGCCCTTTCCCTCCCCTTCTCTGTCATTTTATGTAAATTTTGTGTGACAGTTTACATGGGGTGCATGTGCATAGTGTGGAGAAAAGGGAGTGTGAGTGAAGGAAGAACAGAAAGCCACCAAGTAAATATCCTAGTGGCTCTTTATCTTCAGAAATAAATTAGTATTGACTTGTTTTTGTTCTAAAAAGACACTGTGGAGTTGGTTTCTCAGTCATAAAACTTTCTGATTATAAGACACTGTAGGTTTGTTTATCTTGAAAGAATAGATGTTTAGTAAAGAAAACACATGGAGGTGACAGTCTCAAAGGGGGTAACTGTAAACAAGGAGTGAAATAAACTTTTTTTTTTTTTAACCCACCTGGGTTGGATTGTTCTATGAGACAAATTAGATGAGAATTTTGAAAACCATATTCCATTGTACCACTAGGTGGCTCTGCCCGATAGAAGATTTTAGTGCCTGGGCACTTGGGTGAAGCGGAGCGCTCCGCGATCTCGTTTCAGTTATTTGACCTTTTGTGAGTTTAGACATGACCGTGTTTGGGGTGTTTTTGATCATAGAATTGTTCGATCAGGACGTGGGAAGGGCTCACAGGAAATAGGATTGAAGATTCAGCAAGGTCCGGGACTTGCGCCGCAGAGCACCGCTGGGATTTTCGGGGGCACCCAGTTGTTGGCAGGGGCGAGCAGAGAACTTGAGCCCGTGACTGAGATATTACACTTCTGCCAGAACAAATAGAATACACCTTCAGAGCAGGATAAATACACCACCTTCTCTCCCCCCGTGGTAACCAGAGGTCTTGTGCCAATCATCTTAAATGCTTCCAGGGTGCAGCCACTTGTCCTCGGGCAGTCCCTGAGTCTAGAGCGTTGCGGGGAAAGACTGATTATTAGACAGTGATTGGGGCAGGCAGATGTTTGTCTTCCAGACCCTTCTTCTTCATCCTGCCCCTAAACCTCCCCTAAGAAGCCGTCATCCTACATCTCTCGCCGCATCACGCCACCGCAATCTTACCGAGGCACCCTCAGCCCTGACGCAGAGGTCTACACCTTGTTGTAGATTTCAGTCATCTTTACCTCTCCAGGTATTTGCCTGTTAAGATTCATTGCCATTTCAGAAAAGATTCTATCCTATTTAAATGAGATTCCAGATATTAACAAGCAGATGAAAGAAAAAAGAAATGCTAGGGGGAGTATTACAAAAGACTTAACAAAGGAATATTTTCCCCACATGTATGCTTTACCTAAAAATGAGCCACTGCGTATGGGGCTTAGGTCACCAGCACAGCTCTACAAATGTCTTATTACTGTCTATGGGATGGGCACCCTCAGATGTTGCAAAATGTCAGTGCTTTTTATATACCTGCCTCTTGTTCCTTGAAATTATAAGCAACATAGAAGCAGCATAATGTTAGAGAACTATGTAGTGGTGAAAACGTCTTAAAAATCATATTTTTGGAATATTGAGAGGTTGGTCTTTGAAATAAGCTCTAGTTCATTTCTACTTGTAAGGCAAAAAGCCTTAACCTGGTCTGGCCCTGTGGCCAAGTGGTTAAGTTCGCATGCTCTGCTTCAGCAGCCCAGGGTTCACCAGTTAGGATCCTGGGCTTGGACCCACACGTTGCTCATCAAGCCGTGCTGTGGAGGCATCCTACATTGAAGAACTAGAATGACCTACAACTAGGATATACAACTATGTACAGGGACTTTGGGGAGGAAAAAAAAGAAGATTGGCAGCAGATGTCAGCTCAGGGCCCATCTTCCTCACCAAAAGAAAAAAAGAAAGAAACTTAGGTACTTCTTTCCACCTCTTTGCAAGTGCATAGTTAAAAAAAAAAAAGGCTTAACCTATTTGGAAAGCTGCTTTATGCTAAATTAGTGTTTTTAAAGGGAATGTTTACATTCCTCTGTTGGTCCAGAACTAGTATCTGGCTTTAATTCACAGGACAACTGTCAGGACTTCACCTCCCTCCCTCTCTGTAAAGCCAGCACCAGCGTCACTGAACCAAGAGGGGCAAGTCCCAAGTTTTTGGTGCCACACACAGGCACTTTCTGATCACTTCAAAGGGTATTACGATATTGCAAAGCAAAGTTAATTTTTATTCATTAAAATCTCGGCAAAGTGCAAAGCACTTAGAACCAAGCCTGGCACAAAACAAATTCTCAGTGAGTATTGGTTAGTAGTAGCAGTAAGTTAAAAGTGATCCATAGAAACTCGCTGCCTTTGGGATAATGAGCCTGCGCCCTAAGGCCCAGGCGCATCTGTGTGGGCGGGTGGGGCATTATTCTTGCCCCTGGTTTCTCCGGTGACTTCTTTTTGGGTCTGGCCAATCCCGAGAAATCAGGAATTTGTTTGATCTCCTAGGAATGCTCTGGAGACTTTCACTTCCTCTCCGTTACTGTTATAGGCCCGTTAATGTTGCTGATTTCAGAATAGTCCTCTTTGCCACCTGGAGTTTTTGTAAGGGTATAGAGTCTGCATAATCTTATAGTTTGGGTAATCTTTCTTTTCTGTCATGATTTCATTTACATTTCTTTCTCCTATTCTTTTAACTAAATTGATAACTGGTGAAATTTTTACTTTGAATATCTAAATCCAGGACAGATATATGACTTTGGTTTTTTCTAAAAGCTTGTGAATCTTTAGAGATCCAGGTGGAGAGTGCATTGGTCATTGGACTTAGGATCAGAAGACTAATTTTAAGACCTGAGTCGGATGCTCGTTTGTTCTTTATATTAAGACAAGTCACTTTAACGCTGAGCTTCAGTTTCCTCATATTGAAAAATGGAAATAATGGCACCTGTCCTTCTCACAGGATCATAAGAGGGAATAAAACCAATTTGCAAGTTTTAAAGCACCATGCAAATGGAAGTAATTCTTTTATGCTCTGGCCATAGTTCTCTTCCCTCTGCCCCACTCTCCAATTGGCCTTTTTGAAAAAAGACTTTCTATCTTTGAGCAGTTTTGGGTTCACAGCAAAATTGAGCAAAGAGTACAGAGAGTCCCCACATACCCTTCATCCTCACACGGGCACAGCCTCCCCACCATTGACATTCCCACCAGAGTGATCCGTTGTTAGAATCAATGAACCTGCTTTGACTCATCATTGTCCCCAAAGCTCCCCATCAGTTTTACTTCTGTGAGTCATCCTCCTTCCACCCTTTAGACAGTGTACAGGAGACTCCAACCCTCCAAAAAGTATGTAATAGTCCCTGAAGATGGAACTTAGCGGAAAACACACTTCTCCATCCTCTTGCTAAACTGAGACGTCTGGAATCCATTTACAGAATTCAGCCCTTCCTGATGCTAGAAAGACACCCTGACACAGAACCTCTGTTATCCCTAAAGTGCTCTATGCTTCTGGTCACCATCCTACCCTTAACGCACCGCATTGTGTGAAAAGACTTCAACCCTTCAGCCTTCTCTTGTTAGGGTCTATCACCTCAGGTCTTCCAGAACTTTCCCACATATCCCATTGGGCAGCCATTGTTCACTACTTCCCTTGTCCTCACTGAATGGACATTTTCCTTGAGCTGTGGAACCTACAATTTAGCACAGGATTTCAATAAGGGCCAGAGATGTACAAAGTACTATGGGAAGCTTTTACTATGGTTTTTATGTTTTTAAAAAATCAATAGGAAAAGACAACAGAGAAATTGTGGAGCAAATGGAGTTCTATATTCTTATTTCCCACCTTAGCATTTTTTCCCTGTAATTTATACCTGTTATGTGCCAGGCACTGTATGAGGTACTGGGAATAGTGTCAGTGGAAAAGGGTCCAAGGGGTGAGGCAGGGCGGTGGGAGAGTTCTGCCCTAGAGTTAAAGAGAATTTCATCACTGACATTGCTAAGCACTCTTAGTGCATGGTGATAACAAAGAACAGATCCACTGAGTTGGTTTCATTATTGTTTTAATTCTCTGTAAAGAATGCACTTCCTTATTGTCTACCCCCACCCACACAACACCTTCCACTAGATAGTGGTAAAGGCGAGAAAGATAGAGTCCCCTTTATCACGGTGTTTACCAGTCCAGCCAGCCTGTTCCTTCTTCCCGGGGCCTTTATAGTTGGACAATTTCCTGCAAGCCTAGATGAACAACTACAGAAAAGGAATCGCATATATTAGCCATGCGCCCATCTTCTTTCCCTTTATGCCTCTTGGCCACAGCGAGGATTTTACATTGAGTAACAGCCTTGGGAAAGATTGGGAAAAAATTGGATTTGGTTACATGCAAGTGGATTTATAATTTTGAAAGTACATTAATAACAACAATAATAAGACATTTATATAGCATGTTCTATATGCCAGATGCCTCGGTACTCTTAGCTAGGAACTTAACGACGTCAGAGAGGGTAAGTAACAGTAAACCTGTTCTGCTTGTGTAATAAGTCTACTGTTTATTCTGTGATTCATGCCTGAGCTCAGTGACATAAAAAGAGATCATTTCAATATTTCTCAGGAAAATTTAGGTTTGTTTAATAGAGAATTTTTTGAATTTCTTTCTGTTTCTCTCTTCTCTTTGTCTTTTTTTGGAGAAAATACAATGGTTGATGTCATTTTTCAAAATATATTTATTGAGCACCTAACACGTGCCTGGCATTGTCTACATCATGCCAAGACAATCAGTTAGAATCATCTGAGTAAACTTGGAACTCAAAGGGGTGAAGTGATTTGTCCAAGTTCACACAGCAAGTTTGTGATAAAGCTCAGTCTAGAGAAGCGTTTCTTTTAAAACTGCATGTTTCATTTTCTTTGATTAATTACAGAGATAAATTAAAAGTCAAATTAGAGATTAAAAACAAAGAACACTTAGAAGCAAGAAAGCCAGCCACCATGAGGCTAATATATGAAAGTGTCTGATGGGTGATGTGTCCACCATCTAGTGCAGTCATTGATGAGACTGAACCGTTAATTGCAAGAAAACAGCAGTCTTGTGTGAATCATTTTGGCCTCTCCACTCAAGTAAATCTCTATGGCCACTGCCAATTATTTTCTTTGTTTATGAATTTCTTTCATCTTTTCCTCTCTAAGTCATTTAAAAGTCAACAAATATTAAGTGCCAACTGGTTTCCTTCAAATCTGAGCTAAGTATTAAGAGGGATACAAAGTAACAGTTTATAATCCTGCAGGATGATAACCTCAAGTAACATTGTTAAAATGCAGGAGTGTGTGTGTGTGTGTGTGTGTGGGAAGATGTTCTAAATTTAATAAACCAAGGCATTGCTTGAATAGTGGCCCAGATTATGTCTACACTATGGGCATGATCTATGTGTCTTGGACTAATTCTAGGCCTGTCTCTGATATTAGCCAGATGCGTGACCTCCATAATTCCAACTGGGCCAGGCCTCTTTCGGGAAGGAGGGATGTTATATTGATGAAGAGAAAGGGAGCATGAGCTAATCGTTACATGACTTTGTGCTAAACTGAACTCTGCACTCGCCAAAAACCAAGTCAGAGAGCCTCATAGTGCCAGAGAGGTCTAGCGTAGGTTTATTGCCATCCTCAGAGATCGTGAACACTAGCTGTGGTCATAAAGAGGGATTGTTACAAGATAAACTGGTCAGGAGAACAAAGCTGGCTTATCTGATCCTGACTGCAACAAAGGGGCAGTTATGAAACAAGGTGTTGGGGTTGCATCTGTCCTCATTTAACTGGTAGCGTTCCAATTAAATGCTTTCTTAAAAATAATGAGATGATGCTTCTTAATTAAATTCAATTTGTTTTACACTTTGAAGGCTTGTTACTATACAGGCTTTGGAAAAGTTGTCTCACATTCTTAAAATATCTATATAACACTCCGAGAAAAATTACTAATGCCGCTGTCATAGATAAGTTACTAAAATTGTACGGATTAACATCGAGGCAAGCAATCGAGGTTTGCAGCGGGATCACTTATTCTATTTGTTGCAATTCTGAGGCAGTTTGCCAAGATATTTTTAACCGGGAACTCTAGGATTTGCCAGAGTTAGAAATGTCTGGGCTTATTTGATCATTTCACAGAGATGATAAATAGCCACAAAGACAGCGGGAAACACGTCTAACTAAATAAAGGAATGAGCTGGAGAGAGAGAATGCCTCCAGCTCAGCGTCTGGGCCAGATCCCAGGTGGCTGACTTAATAACAAGCCTGATGGCTATCGCACCACTGGCGAAAATTTGCATGTGAGAGTTGCAACACCAGGAATGACCTGATGTCCCACAGCTGAAGCACCTTGTACCCACATTGGGACGGTGTCTTGTGCGGCGGGGCCTGTCCTGTTGCTCACAGGCCACAGAGCTGTAGCAGTAAGTGCCATGCATGAGCTCCTGTGCTCTTGGTGCTTTGAGTAAACGCGTTCTGGTTGGTGGACAGTGTCCCACGCTAAGCCTTCAGAATGCTTGTGGAGTGTTCGAAACAAACCACATTTAAGAACCTCCTCCTCAGAAACTGAAAGTTTGTTTTGGAAGATGGTTTCTTAAAGCCGTTGGATATTTGAAGCAATGCTCGAGCTCACGTTTACCTGACAAACACTTGCTAGTGGAAACTCTGCAGAATAAGAATAACAGACATTCCCGTGTCTGTGTGTCAGATCTGTAGCATGGTACGTCACCTACACTTTCTCACTTATTCTTTACAACAACCTTGTAAGATACATGCTATTGTTATGTATGTTTTTCATTTGAGATGAGAACAGAAAATTTAGGCTAAGAAAGGTTAACTTGCCCAAGGTCGCACAGCAAGGAATTGGTTCTGGCCATTCAAGCTCTGGCTGTCTGACCCAGGGCTCTTATCTGTGGGGCTAGAAAGCCACTGTTAGCACATGCCAGCATAAGTACTACCATAGAAGCAATATGAGATGTGAAGTACTCAGGCATAAAATTCACCAAAAAGGGGCCAGCCCGGTGGCGCAGCAGTTACATTCCGCTTCAGTGGCCCGGGGTTTGCCAATTCCGATCCCAGGTGCAGACATGGCACCACTTGTCAAGCCATGCTGTGGCAGGCGTCCCACATATAAAGTAGAGGAAGATGGGCACGGATGTTAGCTCAGGGCCAGTCTTCCTCAGCAAAAAGAGGAGGATTGGCAGCAGTTAGCTCAGGGCTAACCTTCCTCAAAAAAAAAAAAAAATCACCAAAAAATGCATGGGGTAATATAAAAAGAGATTGTTCAAATTTTCATTGACGAACATAAAAGATTTTAAACAAATGGAGAGAGACATACTGTGTTCCTGAATGAAAGACTCAACAATGTAAAAATTATTATTGCAAATTCAACCCAATTTCTTAAAGATCCCCATGAAGCTTTCATCTGGAAGAATAACTGCCCACAAATAGCCAGGACAATTCTAGTTTTTTTTTGTGGTAGGGACGCCTACCACAGCACGGCTTGAGAAGCAGTGCATAGATCTGCACCCAGGATCCGAACCCGCGAACCCTGGGCCACTGAAGCAGAACTTGTGAACTTAACTGCTGACCCTAAGGACAATTCTAAAAGAAGGAAGGAGAGCAATAGTGAGATGAGGGGGGAATTGCAGGGAACATGCTCTGAGAATTAACTGTGTACACTCAGAACCAAACAAGATGTATTATTGGAATAGAATAGAATATTTTTCAAAAGCAGCCTCAAGAATATGTTAACATTTAATATATTATAAAAGTCGCATATCATGCAAGTGGGTTATTCAATCAATAGTTTTGGGACAGCCAACTAACATTTAGGGGGAGATCTTAGAACTCTCCCTCACATTTTAGATTAAAATAGACTCCAGATAAGTTTAAGCGTTAAAAAAAGGGAAAAAATATAGGTAAATGTTATAATTTTAGGGTGGGGACTAATTTGAAAGCATGACACACAGTCAGAAACCATATCAGAAAAGGATGGAGTTAGCTGCATTAAAACCTCAAATTTCCTGTACTTCAAAGTCACAGTAAATAAAATTAGAAGGAAAGTGATAAGCTGGGGAAAAGTATTTGTAATATATATAA
This sequence comes from Equus quagga, assembly GCF_021613505.1. Classification (NCBI taxonomy): domain Eukaryota; kingdom Metazoa; phylum Chordata; class Mammalia; order Perissodactyla; family Equidae; genus Equus; species Equus quagga. The sequence goes on along the minus strand of NC_060269.1, from coordinate 39,773,689 downwards.
TGAACAAAAAATTATTATTCTTAATACTGAAACCAATAAAAAAGATAATTGTCCCATTTTAAATATGAGCAAACAATATCAATAAGCAATTCAGCAAAGAAGAAATGAAAATTACTAATAGAGCTTTGAAAAAAAATGTTTATTCTTCCTAGTAATAAAAAAAAAGTTAGCAAAGAGGAAGTAAAGATAAATATGATACTATTTTCACCTATTGGATTTATAAAAAAATGAAAATAATATCCAGTACTGGAGAAGATGTGGGAAAAAGGATATTTCCCTAAAGGAAAGTGTTGGGAGAAGGTAAATTGTACAAAATTTCTAGGGGGGGAGGTAATCTGACAATGGGGTAGTCCAGCTTTAAAATGGCATACATTTTAACCTAGCAATTCCTCTTTAGGTATTTATGCAAAGATTAACAATTGGAAGGGTGCAAAGATGTAGCAATTTTATAATAAATGAAACTAAAAATTGGAAATAGCCTAAATGTTTAACAGTAAGGATATAGCTAAAAAACTTGTTTTTGGTCTAGTGAGATAATGCAATGGTCTGTAGCAACGAAAAAGCTACTGTATATTTACTAGAAAGGGAAGATGTCTGTATGTAAATGAGAGTGAGAAAACCAGATTACAGCACAATGTGTACCATATGATCCCATTTTTGTACAAAAGCAGTATATATCATTATCACGGAAAAATAAATACCAAAATGTTAATTGTATTGAGAGTATTAGTATTTTTGTTTTGCTTATTCGTATTTTCTATTTTTCCAACAACGAATATGGATTGGTTTTATAATAATTAATATTAAAAAATCACTTCTTTTATAACTGCTGGACACAGATCAGTTCTGGGGACAAAAGAGGAGTTGTGTCCATTGCTATTCAGCTTTGTGATATACTCTGCTTAGAGTAGCTGAAATTTCAAGATAAGGCCACAAAAGGAAAACAGGCAATTCAGAGACCTATGCTCTGTAGAGATGAACTCCTAGATCTTAGAGATATTTTCACGCTACCACCCAGTTTCCAAGAAATGAAACCTCCTTGCCCAGTTCAAGTGTTGTTCAGGATGACTTCAGCCAAGTGGGTTCAGGATGACTTCAGCCAAGAGTACGTCTACTCTTCAGATAAAAATGGCTTAATTTTCCATCAGGTTTCCATTTTAAATTAATTTTGCTACAGAAGTTGTCCGTTTGTTCACTTCTGCCTTCCCCCTTCTTTCTCACTGATCATCCTTCCTTATCATAGCCTCTTCTCCTGACTTTAGAACACAAACACAAACACACAAACATACACACAATGTCTCTCCTCCCCTTTCATGGATAGATCTATCATCTATCTATCTATCTATCTATCTATCTACCCATCTATCTACCTATCTACCTATCTACCTATCTATCTATCTATCAAGTTGCTTCAAAGTCCTTTTGGAAACACTGTGTTTCACTGAGCAGCAGAGCACTGAAGTAGGAGTCAGAAATTCTTAGTCCATTGCAGATTATACACGCCCATGAGCTAAGGAGATGCCAGGTCATGTTGGTTATTGACAGTCAGGCAGTTCCTTGGAGACAGAGGTCACTTCAAGCAGAGACGTGCTAGAATTTGGGTGAAGGGGCACAAAACTAAAAAGAGAGGTGGGAGGAGAGGTCGCATGGCCTGATTCCCAGGAGTCTTGGGTGGAGGTGTGGTCTCACCAGGAAAAAGCCACACAACCATGTATGTGGCAAAGGGAGCCAAGTTAGAAACAAAAGCACACATTAGCCAGCCAGCACGGTCACGTCCAAATACCACGTCCATAATTTATGTCAGCTCACACCTCAAGATGCCTGATGATTGAATTCTAAATGACACTGAGAAGGCACTTCTGGATCCTTTGTGGATATGAACAAAATGGGCTTTTGAAAACATGCCAGGACCAGAAACTCTTGAGGGAAAACAACACATGGAAATTTTTTTAAAAGGCAATTTGGCATCTATTCATAGAGAATGGGATTAGACTTAATTAAAAGGGGAAACCCCCAACTCCATCTGGTTCTCTGCATGTCGGCCCTGGGGAGGGGTATTGGAACAAGAGCTAGGACTATTTCTTGGCTTTCATGGATTTCCTCCTCAGGGTCAAATATAAAATCCAAACCGATCTTTGTTTTAGAAATTGTAAACTGGATGCTCTTGGCTTCCTGACTGTTTATGCTCTCTTGATCACCTCCCTAGTAGAGTGACCAGCTCTCGGTAGCTTCTTGGAAATATACTATTGTTCTATTTTTTACAGTGACAATGAATCCTAAAACTGAATGGTGCTGATGTTTTCCAAGAGAAGCAGCCCCGAAGGGAGCCTGCTGGGCCTGCCAACAGAGGATGAAGAGGATACAAATTCAGTTAATTTAAAATCAACGTAGACACGAGAACCTTTTGCTGTTTTTTCCAACACCCGCTCTTCCTAACGATGGCATCACCTGTGCTTGGAAGAAGGCGCGATTGAGAAGTACTAGGAAAAGGCCTGGCAGACGTCCACCGCGGAGGGTGGAGGAGGCAGATGATGCATTCACCTCTAATCGATGGGTGTTCCCTCCTCTCAGCCAACCTCTAGCTGACTGGTCTCAATCTGGCCATGCCCTCTAAGTCCTTGTTACCTGTCTTCTTCATTCCTTAGGGTTTAAATCAGGAAGCTGTCTTTTCATGGTTTCCTTCTGGGTCACCTTATTACCTAACTAGCTTTGGATAATTTCCTTGGAGTAGTCAAGTCCTCTGACAGGTCACTTGCCTTCAGCAGGAAATTTTCTCAAGGTGAGTTATGGCCTGGAAAAGACAGCCAACAAAGCAAGTGTTTCACTGTATACACCATCCCAGGAGGTTGGTAAGCCCCTTTCTACCTGCCAAGAAGGCACAGTGAGAGAGTCCACAGTCCTGGGAAGATGTTGCATGGTGACTTGTGGACCCTGAGTTGGCCAGATCCGGTCACCCTTGGGCACTTCTCAGAGGAATAGGAATCTTCAATGAAAGAGCAAATGTTTTCCTTCTCAGCTAAAATCGCGTTTCCCCAAAGCTCATTCTTGTGCTTACCACACCTCCCTGGCATGTGATATGTGGGCAGGGAGTGTGTGCAGGTGGGGGTCGTCTGCCACCCTTCTATGTCTCTGAGGTCCTTAAGGTCATTTGAAACCAACGGACTAGGAATAGGGACTATCTGTGCCTGTGGTAGACATCGCTCGTCGCACTCAGTATTCTTTCCTGCCAGGCTGGGACAAGCCTCGAGCCCTCCTCAACACAGCTCTCCAGGAGGTCATTGTCATTCCATCAGAGGTGACATTCTGTGTGATATTTGTTGACATCCTCGTGCTAGAAGCAATGGAGCAAAATGCAGAAGGGCCTGTTTATCACTCCCACTCACGTAAAATCAATCTCCATTTAATTCTTAGTTTTCTAATTCTGACCTTTAAAGCAATCTAGCAAATTGGGATCTCTCAGCTCTTCAACGACATGTGATATTTTATTCCAGGAAAGCAACAAAGAGTAAAAACTTTATTTATTTTACTCCCCATGCAGAAACTGAGGGGGAGACGAGGTTTACCAAACGTTTGCTGCTGAATTTTGGGATCTTGTGTTTGAAAGGCTGCCTCAATGCACAACAGAAAACCGCCCTTCTCCTCCCTTTCAGAATCCCTTTAATAAATACTTGCCTTCTGAACTTTGCCCATAATTGTAAAGGCAGAGTCCCAAGCCGGGGAGGCCTTTCCATGCAATGAAAGACAGAACTCTCTAGTTGTGTGTAGCCACTGTCCTGTGCCGTCCTGGGACTGCAGAGAGCTTTGGCCAAAGACGGTCTTCCAGGTACAGAATTTCAACAGTTTTCTGTCCTATCCTCATTACCACATCCTAATATGGCATTTTTTGTTTCCATTGCTGTTTTGCATATCCATATTCAACTTGTGGTCCACAGTGACTCACAGATATTTACACCAAAACTGCCATTTTCTGAATCACTGTTTCTGCTTATGTCGTCACCCTGTTTCTCATCAACGTTTTGACTCTCAGAAGAGTCTCAGCTTGCTCCTTTCTCTCCCCAGGTATCTAAGATGTTTGCGGAACAGTTAGGCCTGTAAACTTCATCCAATCCTATCAAATGATGAACTTCAGGAGTTCAGAGAAGTGTAAGGGGTCTTGGAATCTCACTTTGATGAAGCAATAGTTTATGATATGATAAAAAATATTTTCATTCAATATTTAAAATTACTCAAATTCCAGAAGAAGTAAGCTTCAGCAACATGTCATTGAGTTTATATCTGAAAAATGTACTAACCTCTATAATTGTACATAGACAAGGCACTTTTTAAGATAGTTCATTCTGGCAAGATATATGAAGTTAGTACGGGGCAAAAGAGTCAAGGGTCAATTCTAGCATCCTGTATCTTTTTGTTACTGTTCAATCAATAGGCATCATAAATTTATGATAATTTTAAGAATTGCTTTTAAACCCAAGCTTAATTTTCTGATTTGGATTGTTGTTAGTAAAAATCTTATGAACTTTATGTAGTTGAGCATTCAATCAAAGCAAAATCTGACTTTAGAATATTTTAAAGATGTATAAGTTGTATTGCATTTTTGTACATTTTATGCAAACTGGGTTAACAACATTGCCTAGTTGAACTCCTCAGGAAACTTGTTTTAATAAATATGTGAAAATATCAATCTTAACTCAGTGATGTGGCTCCTCTCTCTGGGAAGGTCATTGTTATCCAAATACAAGCACATGGCATGGGTCAACCTTGATATCCACAGGGTGACGGATGCTTTTGCTGGTCACCTTCATAGCTCTAACAACATAGTTGAGTGCTTTAAAAAATACCTTTGTCTTGAGGCCAGCCCAGTGGAGTAGTGGTTAAGTTCGCAAGCTCTGCTTCTGTGGCTTCGCAGGCCCAGATCCCGAACACCCACCTAGCACCATTCGTCAAGCCATGCTGTGGCGGCATCCTATGTAAAATAGAGGAAGATTGGCATAGATGTTAGCTCAGTGACAATCTTCCTCAGCAAAAGGAGGAAGATTGGCAACACATATTAGCTCAGGGCCAATCTTTCTCACACACACACACACACACACACACACATAATACCTTTGTCTATTCTTTTATTTTGGTTGTTTAGACTATCACTTTGCACCATCTCCAGAAGAAGGCCCTTATGTTGAGTAAACATAAAACGTAGACTTTAGTTGCAACTTCTGTCAGAGTTAGTACAAATTCTGAATAAAGCAGAGTGATAAGACACGGTTTCACACTGGGAAGACACTGCTGAAATTCTCATTGTGGGGAAAACATTGAAATTTTCTACTGAATTAAATTTAAATTTTCTACTGAATTAAATTTACACATGCTCCTTTTTTCACACTCAGAAGACACTCAGGATGAATTCTGGTGTTTTCATTTAACATCTACAACAGGCAGTCCAGAGTAGCTTGACTCATTTCTTTGATCTTAGAATAACCAGAAGAGTCACTGTATATTAGTGTGGAGTGGAATTAGTCAAGTTGGTTATTAATAATTGCAAAGCCCAAACAACCAATTGCCTGAATTACTTATTTTTTGAGCAGCTTTTTGACATTGCCTTGATACTGTCTTGTCTGACATCAGAATTTTATTTTCCACTTAGTCCTTTTGGGGTGGTTATTTGTATATACCTAGGGTGGGGGTTTGGGGGGTTGTTTCTTGCCCTATTACCTTTTCTAAACAATATGTCATGTTCATGACATAGCAGTCCATACAATTATATAAAATAAAACTTTTTTGTCAACTGTATAGATGCTCTAAGCTCTTTTTTGAAATGATATTTTAAGAAAATAAATTCCTGGGCTGGCCGTGTGGTGGTCAGGTTCAACACACTCAGCTTCAGTGGCCTGGGTTCGCTTCCTGGGCACAGACTTACACCACTTGTTAGTGGCCATGCAGTGGCGGCAACCCACCTAGTTCAGGGCAAATCTGTCTCAGCAAAAAAAGAAAGGAAGGAAGGAAGAAATTAAATTCCTAAACCAAAGTGTTTATAAGACCATGAAGACTTTAATTCCAGTGCTGTACAAGATTAGAAATATAATGTTGACTATTTAACACAACCAGAGGAAGATGAGTTTTTCTACAATTTGACTTCGGCTGCAGAGGGCTCAGGGCATCATCCTCCTCAGTTCACATCACATTATCATCACTGGCCTTTGGTACGTTATAAATAAGTAATTGGACTTTTTACAAAAAAGCATATTCTTCACATTTTTCACTTTTTTGGTCTATATGGAAAGGATTAAATGAATGATACGTAGATACTAAAAACAGTAAGCAACATTTTTCCCCCTGTAAAGATCGGTCGAGAGTAATGATTGTATTACTCTGACTTAGGTGAAACCCCTGAAATTATAAATAACACCAGAAACATGTGAAAAGTCTGCATGTTTAATAAATGCCAGTTTTCAGAAAGAGCAGGGATTGTAGTTATTCAAGAAGTTAAAAAATAATCTGATAGATTAGTAATAATTTACTATGTGTGTATCTTGCTTTTAAAGTTAAGTGAGATTCATGTAAAAAAATACTATGTTAGATTCTCTCATTTTACAAGCAATGAAAAGTATTTCCTCAGGAGGTCAGTAAGGTCGTCACTGGGTTTTTGTCCCAGCAACATATGAATTCTACCTTGTAAGCCTCATGGAAGAAATGGTCCCATTGGTACTGCTTAGAACTAATTTGCAAAACTATCGAAGTTTTAAGACTGATTGAAGGTTCTGGGTTTATTCTCTTACCTCGCATGCTGAGAATAACATATACAATAATCTGTTTCCTTTATGACTTCTGGCTTTATAAATGTCAGGTATACATGTACATATATGTACAAATTATTCTATTCCCAGCTGCGTGGTTTTTATAAAAATAAATAAGTACATGCAGGCTTGTATGCTAAATTGCTCATTCAGCAGTGATAAACTGCAAAGCATTTCTAAATTTAATTGAAAAATAAAGCACTATAAGATAGGAGGAAAGTATATTTTCTTCATTAGTTTGTATGTCATTAACGTATATCACTATTTAGAATAAACGTTTATTTGAAGGTAAGATATTTGTTTACTAAAATGTTGATGACAAAAGTAGTGAATGATGCATCTTTCTAAAGGAAAATTCTTTTATCTTAACTTCTATGACTATGGAAAAGAAGGATTGTTACCTTTATAATTGTATTCTTTTGATCCATAGGCCTCTTTAAATAAATGAAGCAATACGAATTCAAAGATTCTTATAGCATTGAACCTGCTTTATACAAAATTGTCTAGGCCAAAAAATTAATGGATTCTCTGTGTATCTAAAAGATATTATTACACATTTTTGTCTTTTTCTTCCTTACAAAATATTTTTAAATTGAGGAATAAAATTTTAATTGTCTATGGGAATGTAATTTTTAAAAATATTTTTGGTTATTTGGTTATTTAAAAATAACCAAGGCTTGGTGGCATAGTGGTTAAGTTTGTGTGCTCCACTTTGCCAGCCGGGGATTCACAGGTTTGGATCCCAGGCACGGACCTAGCATCACTCATCAAGCCATGCTGTGGTGGCATCCTGCATGAAATAGAGGGAGATTGGCACAGATGTTAGCTCAGCAACAATCTTCCTCAAGCAAAAAAAAAAAAAAAAAAGAGGAAGATTGGCAACAGGTGTTAGCTCAGGGCCAATCTTCCTCACCAAAAAGAAAAAAAAAATCAGTAAAAATGGAAAAATCTTAGCGATAAAACCTTCTCTTTTCCCTGATTACTCACTTTTCTTCGTGGCTTTACTTCTAATCTCATTTTCCACACCTTGACATTATAACAGTCAGAGCGAGGCTAACTGGTAGGTTCATAAATGTGGATAATATGAAAACATCCTTGAATAAGGATGCATTCTTGCAGACCACAAAAACTAGTCAGTACATTGACAAACAATGTGGAGAAAAATTCCTTCCTGTGGTCCCAACTAACGTGAAACCCGGTCAATTATGGCATTGATACACCCCTAGAGTCTACTTCGGTGTGTATTTTTTTCCTGTTTTAACCAGAATGGCCAAGTGACTAAAGTGGTGGGACAGATCAGCCTGGAGATGGCTTGGACCCAAAAAGCAGATGTCCCACAGAGTTAGGGAAATGATGCTCACAGAGAACAATAATCCTGACTAACATTTACTATGCGTTAGGAATTAAGTTCAGCCTCTAATACTAGAGACACAAAATAAAATTGTTTTCAACAAGATGGTTTTTTCCCACACGTGAAGGAGCACAGAGGTAAGCTGGCATGGTACCTCCACGGTCACCTGAGCTCCTGCTAAGTCTCCCCACCTCCATCATTGCAGAGCGTGCACCCTCGGGCTCGCCACATGATCCAAGATGGTTGCTCCAGCTCCAGCACCATATCCGCAAGAAGGAGAGAGAGGGAACCAGCGTGGGGGTGAGCCTCCCGTCTAAGGCAGCCACTGTAAAGAGCTTTCCCGCCAGCCCAATGAAACAACTTGGCCTGCAGCTCATTGGCCAACCTATCTGCAAGGCAGCAGGGAACTGTAGCTCTATGGTGGGTACGTTATCAGACCCAAGAATAAGGGCTTTCTTTGAAGAAGCGGTGAAAGAATATTGCGAATCAAATGAGGTCGCAATCCTGGCCATAAGGCGCTAAACATTTAGCACATCATCCCATTGTAATATTCACAATATACTCTTCAGGCAAGTTTAGAGAACTTATAAACACTTGTCCCATGTCACCCCAATGCCAAAGCACGTGCTTTGAACCACTATACTACTCTGCCTCCTCAGTAACAAGCAATAGGAAAGTGTCGAAGGCGGCGTCAGTCATTGTCAAGGAGGCCTCAAGATGGGTACAGACTGAGATAAGAAGTGACAGAAGCTGCAGGATGGCAGTGGAGGCAGGACCCCAGGGCCAGTAGAAATGGTATATCATGTGAGGAAAAACCAGAGCTTGGGATAGGGGTGATAAGGAACAAGCTTGGTTTCTGGACTTAGGTTCTGGTAAGGGTGTATTCGGTCACAGGGTGAAGAAATAAAGTTCCCACTTACTAGAGCTGAAGCCAACAGGCTAGTAGCTGTACTCTCTAAGGCTGCAGTGGAGAGCATGCCCAGCTACTCTCAGGAACAGGGGGGCAGCGCTAGAATTTTAGAGAATTTAAGGTGGCCTGCAATATCACCTCTTTCACAGCCATAGTCATTCTGGCTTTCCGAACAGCCAAGCCTAGCCTGTACACAGCAGTTGTGTAGAACAGGAAAAGCATCGTTGTTGGGGATTCAGCCTGAGTTCAAGAGGCCCACCTCTGGATGCATTCATACTTGCCAAGAGTGGAAATCTGTTGGATTGGTGTTTAAGCCATCCATCACTGCCTAACAAACCACCTCAAAGCTTAGTAGCTTAAAGCAGCAACAGTCGTTTATTTTGCTCATGAGTCTGCAGTTTGGGTGGGGCTCAGTGGGAATAGGTCATCTCTGTTCCACATGGCATCAGCTAGGCAGCCCAACTGGGGCTGGAGGATCCACTTTCAGAAGTGTCACTCACATGGCTGGCAAGTTGGTGCTGGCTGGTGGATTAAAACCCAGTCTGGTCTATGGGCCAGGGCCCTTGGTTTCTACCATGTGGCCTTCCTCATGGACTCTTGCGCTTCCTCACAACATGGTAGCTGGGTTCCAAGAGCAAGTGTCCCAAGAGAACAAATTGGAAGCGTGTGGCCTTTTTATAAGCTAGACTCGGGAGTCACATACCATCACATCTGCCGTACTCTGTTGAGGCAGTCACAAAGTTCAAGGGGGAGAGGACATAAACTCCACCAATCAATGGGACCAGTGTCAAGGTCACATTGTGGGAAGAGCGAGTGGGACAGGAGATTTGTTGCAGGCATGTGTGGAAAATCTGATTTGCCAAAATTTATGTGGCCCCATGCAATACGGAAGAAGTATATTAGGCAACCTCACATCAAGTGTCCTCAGGAATAGGTGAGCTCCCTTGAGCTTGGTGCCACTGCGGCTGTCTTTGCTCTTGGACATAGATCCCTGGTCCAATAATTTGTGGTAGGTAGAACTGGTTTCACCCACTACATGAGGCACGAGCTACGACACAGAAAAGATTGTGGGTGGGTCAGACACAGAGAAGCTTATGACTACTCTCAGTACTCAAGGTTAAAATGGGAGCAGATTAGATTGTCAGCACCTTGAGGGTAGGGATCAAGTCTCACGTATCTCTGTATCCTGAGCAGTACTTGGCACTGTAGATGCTCAATCATCATGGAAAAACCAATCATCTACTGAGCTAAGAGTCCCTGTACTCCCCTGACTCAAGTGTCTCATCAGTCTTTGTCGTCAGTGAGAACACAACCCAAAGAAAGAACTGTCCATTTTTCCATCACCATTTTCTTCCCAAGTTTCCTGGCTTAATTGTGTTTTTCTCGCCTTCCATCTAATGGATTCTGATAGCATTTTTAATCTTTATTTGAAATCGTCCTATTGTTTGAGTGTTTTATTTTTCAGCTACTTTAAATCCAGCCTGGAAGCAGGCAGAGAACAATCATAATTGAACCAATAAGCTAGTGGAGGCAGAGGAAAGTGGCCCCGATCTGGAGGGTGAAGGAAGGGTGCGGAAGGAGCCCAGCAGGTCACTAAAATCCTCCCGGCAGCTCCTTCTGCCTCAGTTCCGGGCTTCTCCTCTTTGACCTCTGGAGAGTCCATGGAGAAAAGAAATACAAGTGTTATTAATAAAAAGAGTAAATAATCTATTTTAGGTCATGATCGAAGCCCAAGATACGGATTGTTTCTTCTCTGGACAGGAAGACAGATTAACAAAATAAGAGGTGCCGTAAATTCTTCCCGAAACGTTCCCCAACCAGCACTGAATGTAGATGAAGCCAACCAAGCCAGTTAATTGGGCAAGATAGGAAACTTTGAGACCCTTTCATTTCTCACCTCCATGAATCAGGACAGAAATTCCTCCATCTTGTTACAAGTGGCTACAGATGAATTTTTACCTCATGTGAATATACCTTTCTTTTCAAAACCCACCCCTGTTCCACTCCGGATGGACCTCTAACCTTCCTCTTTGCTCATACTGCCCAACCCTCTGCCTTCAGGGAGCTGGGTTAGATATATCTGGGGAAGCAGCCAAATGAATTAATGTCAAGATTTATGTTTTGCGTGGGGCTGGAGCATGACCAAAGAGAACACAGTGAGTTGGGGGTGGGGAGAATGTGAAGAAAAGCTCTTAGGGAGTTCTCTGGTTAAACAGGAGAAACCAGATTAGTTGTGAAGACTCAAGGGGCAGGAGAGGAGTCAAAATCTGGGACACAAGTGAGAAGCAGGTGTTGGGCAGAAGAGGACTGGAAAGGTTTGGGAGTGAGGTAAGGAGCGTTCTGGGTGATTTCCACACTGTTGCCGAGCTATCCAAAGGCTATCCTTTATTGGCCACATACACAAGGAATGGTGATCAGCCTGGCCTAATGGTGGAAAGGTGGAAAGGACATTAGATAATCAATACCTTCTCTTTGTCAGAGTTGCCCGTCCTCCCTTCTCTCTGGAAACCCAGTTCCAGAGAGACAGCATGAATAACAGACCTAGGACCCGTGCTCCCACAGCATCGGGGCACATACCCTGACTCCTGTCAGAGCTATGGGAGTGGCAGGGGCTAGCTGGCTTACCTGGGTAGGGCCAGGCCACCTACATCTCTGGCCAAGTCCAGAGCAAGTGACATGAAGCGTGGACAGGGCAGAGCTCAATACTGTCCTTCAAATAAATTTTTAAAAATTTATCCTAAATAAATACACTTCTCCTAATTTTCTCTCCTTAAATGCAACGTTGGTGTGTTTGTTTAAACAAGACTCTCGGTTTCAGTGAGAAAACACTCCTGGGCTCATGTAAACTGGGCAAGGGCAGGAAGTGGCTTCTCTCAGGGGCAACCAGAATCAGGTACAGCTAGAACGAGGGACAGCCAGACTAGGGATTCAAACGCAATACAGCTTCTTAGTCTTTTTGTCTTTCCTTCATTCTCTAAGACAACTTTCCCTATCGGGCAGTAACTACTGCAGCTAGTGGCTCCAGGGAGCTCGTCTTTCTGTCTTTCCCACCAGAGGAGAGGAATCTCTTTCCTTGCATCTGGTTAAGAAAGGTCTCCCAGAAGGAACCAGATTAGACTGTCTGGGGTTTATGCCTAACCCTGTGAAAATGGGGATTGGGACTGACTAGGATCGACACTTCCCTCTACTACCTCTGGTTGAAGTGCATGTGCCTGTGCGTGTTACATGCATAGGTTGGTTGGTTGGTGGGGTGGGTGGGTAGTTGATTAGTTGGTTCATTGGCTGGTTGGTTATTTGGTTGGTTGGTTGTGGGGAAGAGAACGCAGGGGGAAGCAGTTTCTAAAGGGAATCAGAGTGCTATGACCAGAGGCAGGGTCTTGGGGACCAGCCAAGCACCCTGATATCCGCCATTACACACCTTCCTCTTTCTCCTTCCACTTCCTTCTTTACGTTCAGAACTCAGGATGGGGAGTTTACCAATGTCTTTCAGTTCCTTCTTTGTGCATTTTTAATATTTTCTAAGTGTTCTACAGTAAATATTTAGTACCTTTGTAATACATGTTTAAAAAAAAGAATAGAGTGGGTAGGTTTTCAGTAACCAAGGCAGAAATACTAAGAACTAAAAGATAGAAAAATCCTAATTTTAATTCTAATATTCTTAGAGCATAAATGTCTTTGGAAACTTAGTTGCAAAGCTGAGTGGATATTTTTAGGTGTGTGTGACCAGGACCATTTTTGTAGGAGGGAGAAAGGATTCCAAAAGGAGAAGGAAGAAGCGCCTAGAGGCTTGCTCCATGGTGTGGAATAATCCACATGCCCACCTGTAACCCAGGCTGGACTCAGGCACACTTTTCCCATTTCCCTTCGGGGACCAGGGGAGAATCAGGGCAGTTTCTAGAAGCCTGAATTTACCTTGTGAATCAAGTCACCTTTTAGGCCAGGAGCAAACAGCAGTAAGGCTGTTGTCAAGACCCTGACAGGCCAAATGAGAACAAGGCAGAACTGGAAAGATTTTCTCTCCCCATAATGCATAATATCTAACCACTTGGGTTCTTCTCATTTTCTTACCGTAAGGACCACTTAACATTAAAGAATATTTTAAATAAAGGGCAAAACTATCTTCCGTTTTAAATTCTCTTCCTTGTGCACTTCTGTAGTTGCCAAAGTTTCTACAATTAATATGTACATCTTTCATAGAGTGAAACAATTATTGAAAATAAAATCCACGGGGCCAGCTCCGTGGCCGAGTAGCTAAGTTCGGGCGCTTCACTGAGGCGGCCCAGGGTTCGGATCCTGGGCGTGGACATGGCACCGCTTGTCAGGCCACGTTGAGACGGCGTCCCACATCCCACAACTAGAAGGACATGCAACTAAGATATACAACTATGTATGGGGGCGGTTTGGGGAGATAAAGCAGAAAAAAAAAACAGATTGGCAACAGTTGTTAGCCCAGGTGCCAATCTTTAAAAAAAAATAAAAAATAAAATAAAATCCAGTTAAAATCTCCCCCCTGCAAAATTATTCTTAATTCTACCTGCCTAACAAAGCAATTTTTATTTTTAGAAGTGTTTTAGAGTCTCCATCTATCTCTCTCTAAGAAAGGGAAAGTAAGAAGAGGGCTGGGAGTGGACCACAGTGTGGGGCCACCCAGGGTCACTTCCTCAAGCAGCCCATGGGAGCATCGTTTCCTGAACAGAGCAGAAGCACTTTCCGCCCCTATTGGAGGGTTTAGAAGGGTCAACAGGAGAGGAAGCCAGTCAGAAATCCTGGATAGAGGAGATACTAGAAGCCTTCCCTGAAGATGCCACTGGGATCTATTCACTCAGCAAACATTTATTGAGTGCCTACTATGCACTAGGTGTTAAAAATACAGAGGGGAGGGGATAGTGTAGAAAAGCCCATAGTCCCTGCAGCCAGACTGGCTGGCTTTAAATGCTGGCTGTGTGCCTCTGGGCCCTAACCTCTCTGTGCCCTAATTTCCTCAGAGGATTTCTGGGAAAACCACATGAATTGATCCAAGTGAATGCTCTGAACACTGAGTGCCTAGTGTGTGGTAAGGATTGTATAGTGCTGAGTGTTACTATTATGGTCTCTGCCCTTAAGGAGTTTCACAGGTCAGAGGCTGAAACAGCACAAACCGGAAGTCTGTGCAACAAGATGAAGGGCCTGCCGGGTTCATCGTGTTAAGATGTGGAGTGGCTGGGAGGCTCCTTGGTTGAACAGCTTGCAGGAAATCATCCTGCCCAGGACTCTGGCCCCAAGCACCATTTTGTAGGTAACTGGGTCACAGACGGCATACTCACCTAGTGAGGGTCATTCTGAGTGGGAATGAGAAGATGATGATGAAGACTTTTATTGCGTACTTACTCTGTAACAGGCACATTTCTAAGTACTCCATGTGAATTAACTGGCTTAACTCCCCGGGTAGGTATATTATTACCCTCATTTTACAGATGAGGAAACTGAGGCATAGAGAGATGAGATAACTTGCTCATGGCCACACAGGCAGTATGTGGTAGAGCTGGGATTTGAACCCAGGTAGTCTGTTTCCAAAATCAGCCTGCATATTACCAGGGTCACCATGCAGATGTGCCATTTTCACTGACAACCAAGAAATTGTGCAAATTGCTATCTGCCTACTTATTTGAGCATCATTCATTTGCTCCTTCAGCTGACATTTACTGAGCCCCTCGCTCTAAGTAGGGCACAGTGGGACCTGTCAGGTGCAGAAAGGAAGCCAGGATCCTCCCATCAAGCTGTTTCAGGAGATAAGGCTTATGCCCAAATGCAGAAAATGACAAGTTCCCAGTGAGGAGCAGCAATAGGGCTCAGAGACACAGAGGAGGAAGGATGACTGGGTTGGGCAGAGCAGGCGAAGCCTCAGGGAGAGAGTTGCCTTAGAGCAGAGTCTGAGAGGACAGAAAGTTTTGACAAATGGTCAATCAAGAAAATGGCATTCTAGTTCCTAGGGAAGAGCATGAGGAAAGGCCCAGAAACAGGGGAGCCCAGTACAGTATAGTTTGCCTGGGGCACATAGGTATGTGAGGGACAACAGTAGGTGATGCAGGCTGCACTGGGAGGCCAGTGCCTTCAACTCTGCCTTGGAAGCTGGATTTCATTTAGCAGGAAATGCGGAGCTCTTGAGGACTTTTTTTTTCCTTGAGGAAGGTTGGCCCTGAGCTAATTTCTGTGCTAATCTTCCTCTATTTTGTATGTGGGTTGCCCCCACAGCATGGCTGCTGATGAGTGGTGTAGGTCTGCACCTGGGATCTGAACCCACGAACCCCAGGCCGCCAAAGTGGAGAGCACCAAACCCAACCACTAGGCCATGGGACCTGCCCCTCTTGAGGACTTTTGAGAATGAGAGCCGAATGATCAGCGCTGGGATTTGGAAGAATGATCCTCAGTTTTGGAGGGTGAGTTTCAGGAAGAGAAGCAGGTAATAGGGCACGAGCATAGCAGCAGAGGGAATTAAGAAAAGAAAAGAAAAGAAATAGGAAGGACACTGCAAATATGATCAGGTCACTGCCCGTCCTCCCTTTGCCACTTAAAACTCTTCAAATGTCTTCCCACCGATCTTAAAATGAAGCTCAAAGTCCTCAACATGGTATGAACCCTTCCTTTGGCTCTTGGATCCCTCATGGCTCCTAGTGCTTCAGCCAGCAGCCTCCTTTCAACTCGAGGAGTAGACCCTGCCCCTTCCTCCCTCGGCTTCTCACCTTCTGCTTCCTCTGCCTGAAATGCTACCCTACCACCCCCCAGCCCTCCGTATGCTTTGCCACATTCGGTCCCATGCATCCTTCAGTTGTCAGGTCAGCCCAGCCTTCCCCAGCCCCCACTGTAGGTTCTCAGTACCTTTTGTTTGTAACACTTGCTGCCGTTGCAATTTGACATTTGTTTGTGTGATTATCCAACTAATGCCTGTCTTGATTATAAGCTTCAAGAGAACAGATAAATGCCTTCCCTTGATTGCCAGCATCATGAGAACAGATAAATATCTGTTTGGCTTACCCTTGTACCCCAGCCCCAATCATCTTGTGAGATAATATGCCCTCAAAATGTTAGATCAATGAATGGAGAATCTATAGAGTTTGGTCACTAATTGAATAAGAGAAATGAAAGGTAACACCAGGCTTTTGAACACAAGTGACAGGAAAAGTGGTGTTGCCACTTACTGAAACAGGGAACAGAGAAGAAACCATTTTCCAGGGGCGATTATGAATCCAGTATTGTACATATTGATTCAGAGGTACCAGCAGGTCATCAATTTATCCAGCAATTCGCAGCAAACTTAACACTACAATTTAAGGGAAATATTACAGCCAGAGGAAGAAAGAGTGCAGAGTTTGTAGGTATATCAGTGAGGACTGGTTTGCCTGCATCTAGCAAAAAATCCAAAAGAACAGAGGCTTAAATTTGCAAGTGTTTCTTCTTCTCTCACCCAAAAGAAGTTTGGAGGTGGGAGGTCCAGGGTTGGTACGGTGGCTCCATGGTCATCAGAGAACCATGTTCTCTCTGCCTCTCTGTGCCACCATTCTTAGCATCTGGATTCCATCTTCAAAGTCACCTTTGGTTCCAGATGGCTGCTGGAGCACCAGTCATCAAACCTATTTTTCCTACAGCAGGAAGGAAGAAGGGGGAAGGTGAAATGGACTCCCCAGAAAGCCTGATCCACTTACATCTCACTGGCCAAAACTGGACAAGGAGTGCATCTTGCTTTAAATAAGGTTGGAGACGTAGCCTTTTAGATGGGTACTTGCTACCTTGAAGAAAGTCAAGGATTCTTCTACTAAGAAGAATGTACATCAGGTGGGCAACAGCTGATTCTACCACAGGAAGCAACAGCCTAGATGAGACAGCCGAGGCCATGAAAAAAATGTGAAGTTTCATAAATGGTCCCCCAGCTAAGAGGAATGAATACCCAGTAACAGACATGTGGAATTTTAAAGCAGCAAGGAATTTCAGTAATCACCCAGTCCAGCATTTTGCTGATAAAGTAACTTGACCCATAGACATGAAAGACTTGGCTAATGTCACATAGCAAGAGAGTGGCGGGGGGATGGGGTGCAGAACCAGATTCCTTGGATGAAGTGATGGAACAGTGTGGGGTGAATTTGTCACAGGTCCATCTGAACATGACTGAATAAGGGCTTACTTTATGCAACGTTACAGTGACTCAAAGTGCAGTTTGGCGTGGAGCAGGCTCGCATTTGAATCCCAGCAGTGTGACCTTGGACACATTACCCAGACTCTCTGAGCCTCAGCTCCTCATCCGTGTAATGGGGTAAAGGCACAGAGTACGTACTCCATAAATGGTAGTCATTATTATTATTATTAGAAAGCAACAAATATTTTTGGGATCACTGTATGAACCAATGAAATTAGAACAGACAGCTATCCACCTCAGATGGTTTAGCTGTTTGTTTGCTAAGAAATATAAAGTTGGATAAGTAGGTTCTTATACGCCCGAGTCTTAAATTCTATCACTCTACCTTTCTGCATGTGCCCTACCAGCACCGTGCTTCCTTGAACTCACTGTGGCCTGCCTGCCAAACCACGCCACTCTCCGTGACACCTGACCCCCTTCTAAAAACACCAATCCTACGAAGGAACAGTTGGACACAGGCTTCCTCCACCTTTGACTTCATTTTCCTCTCTCACCCTCCCACAGCCCCTCTCTCGCCATTTCGTCTTCTCCTCCACTTCCTCTCCCATTCATCAGGCAACGTATTTTGAGAGTTTACATAAGACTGAGCTGGGTGTTGTGCGACAGTATAAAGACGACAATAGTCAGACACTGACTTTGAATTACCTACAATATGATGACAAATGCATGAGCCATAATGACATTTTCTAAGACATCACTACTTTGAGGTAAAGTACAGATATCTGTGCTGTAGCTATATTTTTCCCACCTTCCTCTTTATCACTGACATTTTTCCCAACTCTGTCATTATCTACTCTCTGCTACTTTACATAGTTTTGTGTTATTATTAGTAATTCTTGTAGAATTGAAAAGGCTGGGAAATAGTTGTACTTATGGTCTTTTCTTTCCTATATAGAAAAAAAAAACCACTTCATCAATTCCATATCAATACTCAAGGTAAAATGCATTAAATGACCAAATGAAATATGCAGAATCCGTGAATGCTCTAAGTGAGATCCTCATTAAAATTAACTTCTTTTCATGGGGCATATACTGGATTCTAGTTTTATTTGGAAATGCTGAATTTATGTCTGTTGTAAAATATGGCAATAAGGCCCACATTGCTGCGGCCAGGACTGTTCGCCGGCTGGAGAGGAAACGGAACTCAGCATTAGCTTTCCTCGGAAGGTTTGCATCCAGAGAGCCTGAAGCCCTCTCTGCAGCACGAACACTCCTGCATTTCCTCTCCTAGGGTTCTGCTTCTACCACTAGCTAGCTAGGTGACTTGGGGAAGCTGCTTCACTTTCCCAGGGCCTCAGTTTCCCCATCTGCAAAATAAAGTAGCTAGATGTAATCATTTCCAAGGCAGCAGTTCTCACACCAAATTGCGCATAATAAGCATCTGATTAGCTTCTTGAAAATGCAAAGTCCTGGGTCACCATCCCGGAGACTAATTCAGTAGCTTGGGGTTTGGCCCAGGAATCAGCAGTTTTAATGAGTACCCCGAAAAACTCTCAAGCAGGGAATCTGAGGACCACACTTTGAGAAATCCACTCTAAGCTCTTCTCCAGCCTCGACATGCTGTTATCCTCTGAAACATATTGCAAATAAATTCTCAAAGAAGGAAGAGGAGGAAGCAGAAAAAGAATAAGAGAGAACCCTATTATCCCTGAGAAAAGACGTGTGAGGGATAAGTGGTGACCTGGTTGCCCGGGCTGAGCTGTTCGCATGGCCTCTACCCTGAGCCCCTGAACTCTCCCTTCTCCACCGCACACTGGGGAAGCCTGGCCAGAGCTGCCTTTTTCTATTATCTAACTGTTCCCTGTGAATGAATGCCTTATCTCCTTGAAAGAGTGAGTCCTCCAGTGGGTGCCGAGTCTGCTTTGACGTCCTGGGCGCCTTTCGCAGCCCCAGCACAGCGCCAAGGGAGCCCCCCTAAGGCTTGAAGATCTACCCACACACGTGACGCATGCCCCGCTTCGAGTCCAGGAGCAGGAGGTCTTTGCAGTTCTTCGCCCACGGAAAAACCTTCCGCAAGCATTTCTCCCTGAGCCCCAGGGTGCCGTGACCTTCAAGGACCACTACTTCATTACGGATCCTAGAGGGAGAGGCGGAGAAGCTTAATTTCCCCTGACGAGGTCCTCTTTTTCCTAGTTTAGGGTAACAGGTACAATGGAGCATTTTGGGGCATTTACATCAGGGACTGCTTAGTACAGGAAGTTGAAATGATAACAACAGTGGCGAAAACTTACTTTGTGCCAGGCAACGTTCTAAGTAATTTACCTGCACGAACTCATTTAAACCTCCCAACAAACCCCTGAGAGAGGAATTCTGAATGTATTCATTAAGCCACTTGGTGAGGGTCGCGCGTCTAGTAAGCAGGAGACCCCAGATTCCAGACAGGGCAGTCTGACTCTGCGACCGAAGTTCTTAACCACTTGGCACTCCTGCCTCTCCTATGTTTTGAGGAGCCTCAGCCGTGCCCTGTGGCCCCAGAGAGCTCCTTATCCATCCCTTTCCCAATTTTCCATTTGCATCTTTGCTCTGCAGGAGGGCTGTGAGGAGGGAAAGCCAAGCCAGGAGGAATAAATGTGGTTAACAGAGGGCAGCCTCGGTGCCCTATTTCACAGTAAACATTTAGGAAGCTGGAGAAAGCAGGGAGCCTGGTGGGCTCAGCGGTGATGATCAGACCCTTGGGGGTCCTGCTATAAACATACACGCAATTGCAAGAGAGGCGGGAACAACCACAAGACCCTCTCCTCCTTGGCCCTGTATCTTTTAAGAGGAAGGTCTGGTGCATTTTCCTTTGAGGTTTTGGGTTTTGTTTTTTTTGTGTGTGTGTGTCAGTAAGTTTGCTGCTCTTATCCTTCAGGTGATTAGATGAAAAGGATAAAACGCCTTGCGCATATCAAGTTCCCTCCTGCAGGAGGTGAGGGGATGGGAGAGAGTCGCTGCAGCCATGAGTCACCGGCTGCGTCTGAAACACACCCACGAAGATACACAGGGTGTAGTCTCAGTAAATAACCAGCTGACTGGCCCTTCTGAGACCAATTTCTACCACTGCTTTGTTTTCCTAATTTTTTTTCTCTCCATTTCTCCCCTGCTTTGGAGCTGTGTGAAGCAGCAGCCTGCTTATTCTCTCCATTAAAATGCAAAGCTCTCCTTCCTCCTCTACCTTCAGAGTCCTGGGAACCAGACTCAGTACAGAGGGGAGAAATGAGGGCAGGGCTAAAGAGGAACATATAAAAAATAAATGAGCCATTCATAAAAATGCATATTATTACCAGAAGGAGCGTCTGCCAACAGCTCGGCGTATATGTTAACTCAGCTGCTGAGCTCTGGAACAACACGGAAGGAAGCCAACACATCATCTTTCTCGCGGTTGCTCAGTTGATCCACTATTAACTTGAAACAACCAATTGTGAAATGAGCGCTTCACTTTGCTGTAATGATGATGAGGCGTCGCCCAGGATTGTTTTTTATAAAGTAAGCTTGAAATTTGGTAAAATAAATTCAGCTGTGCTTAGCACCGTCTTACAGCTCTCCAAAGAACCCAGATATCCAGGTGGGGGGAGACTGCTTGACTCAACCAGCTTCGTGAAGTCATTTGCACAAATTCTAAAAACGGACTGATTTTTCTTCAACTTAGCATCTCTTTCCCTGAAAACCCGAAATGCCAAGATGTTGGGCTTTTTGCTGTCTGCCTGAGCAACAGCAGTTGGCTGCTTTCTCTTCACACGGAAAGATGTTGCTATTGATGGCTGTCTTTTCCTCTGAGGCCTGCGAGTGTATCTAGGTGACAGTACGAAAGAGGCCCACAAGGAGCCTTCACGTTGATGGCGCGGTCCCGGAGACAGGGAGCACCTGTTTCTTGTTTCTTGCTTGGCGTTTGGCTGGGTGGCAGGAGTCTTTCTGTTCTTCGCTTCTCGCAGTCAGTGTTGTGCTCTGGGCCCTGGTGTAAGATGCGCCTCTAAAGAAAAGTGACTGATTTCCACACATGGCTTGTAGAATCAGTGTCATTACTTTGCAGCCACACCTTGTAAATCTCTCCAGGCTACAAGCCTTGTGTCTGTCCCCTGCGGTTCCCAGAACAACCCGCAGCAAATGCTGACAGGAAGGGCCATTATGGTCTCTGACGTTCTCGCCATCTGGAATGGTTACAGTTGTCAGGATGGGAGATGACTCACTGTGCCAAGGAATCGTTTCTCTAATGGCAGCAGTAATCAGGAGGGGTGAAGCCGTTGCTAAGTGCCGCAGCGTGAAGAAAATACCCCGCCAGATGAAACGGAAGGGCTGGTGACTTGCTCTTGCCCATTTAAAAATAAAGTGGCATGGAATGTCATCCTCGGTTCCATCTAATAACAGCCATCCTTCATGTCAGGAGCCAGCACCCGGGGCCAGCCTTCAGGAGTCTTGGCTGTTTCCATGGGCAGAGGACCTGCACCGAGCTCTCTGTCCTTCATCTCATGGCCAGTTGTGCCCTGAGGAGACTGGGCAATTCTCTGACAGAGGCTTAGCAGTGCAGTGTGGAAAGGGCAGCATAAACAGATGTGAATCTGGTTTTTTATGCAATGCTCTCCCCCCAGCATTTCCTAGTGCTGTTCTGGGTAAACCTTGACCTCGCTGCAGGCACCCCACTACACAGTCAGCCCCTGTGGAAATTCTCACCAGCAGCTGGCAGCTCCAAGGGGGTCACCAGGCTCATCCTGACCCTTAACTGTCGCCTCCAGAAGGAACCAACCCTGACAACCTCTTGACTTTGGATTCCAGCCTCTGGAACTGTGAGGGGATAAATTTCTTTTGTTTTGTGCCACTCAATCTGTGGTAATTTGTTATGGCAGCCCTAGGAAGCTAATACAGTGGGGGACCAGCAGACCTTCTGTATCACAAGAAGA
The DNA here is from genome assembly GCF_021613505.1 of Equus quagga. Taxonomy (NCBI): domain Eukaryota; kingdom Metazoa; phylum Chordata; class Mammalia; order Perissodactyla; family Equidae; genus Equus; species Equus quagga. The sequence continues at coordinate 39,751,599 of NC_060269.1, read as the reverse complement.
AGATGCCAGATGGGAGCCAAACAGGCTCCCCTTATGACTAAGGGTTTTCATCAGCTCCTTTGACTTGCTGCAAAGGAAGTATCCTTTACAGTCTGTGCTTAAGGTCACTGTATTGTAAGATATAGAAAGTTTTCGTTCCTTAGGGGGTTGATTTGTTTGAATCCACTCCTTTTTTTTTTACCATCAAGCAGTCCTGAGTCCAAGCTGAAAGCTCACCCCTGCTTTTTTCTCCTCTGGGCAGAAACAAGGATACCATGACAATTTCCCCTGAAGGTGACACTTCAGGATGTCCTTATTTATTTATTTATTTATTTATTTTTAGGAAGATTACCCCTGAGCTAACTGCTGCCAATCCTCCTCTTTTTGCTGAGGAAGACTGGCCCTGAGCTAACATCCATGCCCATCTTCCTCTACTTTATACGTGGGATGCCTGCCACAGCATGGCTTGCCAAGCGGTGCCATGTCCACACCCGGGATCCAAACCAGCAAACCCTGGGCCGGCGAAGCGGAACGAGCGAACTTAACTGCTGTGCCACCAGGTCGGCCCCAGGGTGTCCTTTTTAACCATTTCACATCCATTGCCATGTGGTGACCACCTCTTCCTTTTCTCTGATCTTTCCCCCATCCTTTCTTTTCTCCTGGGCCTTGCCTTACACAGCCACTCACCCATTTCACCAGTGTTCTTAAGAATCCTGTTGTCAGGAAATCCACCAGCATCCTTTATCTTAAGATAAAAGCTAACACTTAAATAGCATTTACATGTTACCAAATGAATGTGTTTAATCCTTACAACCAAACTGTACTGTCTTCCTTTCACAGATAATAACATTGAGTCCTAGAAAGACTATGAAACTTGCCCAAGGTCAACAACCAATCAGTGACAAGACTGAGACATAAACCCACAGAGTCTGGCTCAAAAGTCCTGTGTATAACCACAATGTAAATTGCCTCCAAGGTTGGCAACAGAGGAAGAAACGCCACTGGGGCCAGCAGCCAGATGCCATCTTCTGCCATCGCTTTGGGACTATCCCACTTGAGACTGAAGCTCCCCCTCATACCACGCTGACCTAGGCAAAGGCTCACAACTCCTTTAATTCCTCATGGTACAAACCGCAGAGAGTAACAACATGCTACAATGTTCACCAGCTCCGGGATGTGCCTCGCCGTGTTGCTCCCAGGCTCTCTCCACAATGGAGGCCATCTTATTCCCTCCCCCAGGGGGATGGGGTTGGAAAATTACCTCTAAATCCTGGCCCAAGGGCAGGGGGAACCATGACAAAAAAGGGTTGCCCTTCCTGTCTGCCTGCCCTGCCCTCCCACTTCTAGCTGCCTACTGAGGACCAGCCTCCTTCCCTGGGAGTGACCACACACACACACTTCAACAGGGAAATTCCTCCCTCTACCCACAGGGATGTGGTTTGACCCTCTGCTCTCAACAGAACCCCCGTATCCTAGTACAACACAAAAAACCTGCCATCATACCCTGAGCTCTGCAGGTCCTGGAGCAGAAGGAGGGAGTGTCCCTTGCATCCTCTCTACAATGGTGGGGGCAGTTTCTGGCCATGAGCATCATTTCATCCCGCTGCAACTTATCCACATAGACTCATTATTATCTCTATTAGCCATTTACTCATTGCTATAATCTAAAAGCCATTCTGTGAAAAAAGGGAACAAGAATAAAGGTACTGAATTTACTGAGAAATATGAGGAATGTCTGCTTCTTGTTTCATGTTTTCACTGTGGTGTGAAGGTGTTGTGGCCACTGTGGATTCACGATGTTGTTCAATTAGCCCAAAACACTTAGAAAATGAAGCTGATAATGACACTGCAGTAAAAGGCGATGCCTGCCTTCCAGGAAGCTGTGCTGAGCCTACCGTGCTTTATTTTATCTGGTCCAGACTTCCAGAAACATTAGGGCTTTGCAGGCGCTGCCTTCTGAGTTCTGCCTGTGCCGGTGACTCTGACAGTTCACCCAATGCCAGAGTGTAGTGTGTTAGAACAGTATTTCAAATCCAGTGACCTTTCAGCGCTAGTCGAAGGCTGTGCACACTGCAGAAGTGAAAGTATGGGTTTTCCTTTTGGGACAATCTGCAGTACACTTTCTTAAACCACTGCCTGATGAGAAAAAGAGGGGTGTGTTTTTTTCCTCCCCAGCAGAAACCTATTTTTGATTTTGAAGTAAACACAAGTTGTATGTTACCTGCTGAAAATGAAGTTATCTATTTTTTTTTAACCACTTCTGGTTCAAAACAGCAACTTGCTGTAGTGATTATGAGAGTGTTTTAGGATCAAGTTCTTCAAAAGACAAATAAGATCTTCCCCAAATGTTATTATATTAAAATATTAAACATTCAAAGCTCAATTTACCAGCAGTTCCTCGTCGGAGATGTTATGAAAGCAGTTGAGTCAACCACAGGGCAGCCTGCCGCAGAATCTAGAAAGATGCTTAGAAAATGGTTACTGGTTTTTTGAGTTAAGGAGCAAGAAGGAAACTTAGTGATTCAACTTCTTACCTTTGAGATGAGGGGAGAAAAAAGAGGTTTGCAGATCAGTTTGGAAAAATTCATCAGCCCTGAGAAGGGACACTTGTTAGCCCTGTGCAGCCATCACGTCTGGCCTCTGGGGTGCCTGTGCTGCCTGCAGGGCCTTATTTTTAGCGGCCAACCCGAACTGAATGCCACCATGAACCAGACAACGGCCTCGTCGTCGTTTTTAACACCTCCCTTGCGCTTAGCTCCTGTCCAGCTCACTTAAGATTGGAGCTATTTCACATTTTGAAACCTCAGGGCTGACGGGTTGCACTAACCATGGAGGCCACACTCCGGCTCAGTCTCATCAGTGGCGAAAGTCTAGTATTTACAGCATCCGTTCTTGTTTGCTTTCTCTCTCTTTCTGTTTTTGTTTTGTTTTGTTGCTAATTCAATTCCTCTTAAACTCCTGCCTGGCTTCCTCGTGGCCTATCTCCTAAGCTGAGAACCAGGAGGCCTGCTTCTGAAGCTTAATCCCGCTGCCACACAGAGGTTTGAATTTAGAGCTGTCATTGAAACGCCTCTGCAGCGCATCTCCTCATTTGTAACACAGAACTCGGGGACCAAAGAATTTTTAATCCGATGAGATGTAGGTGCTTTTCAGTACAGCAAAATCTTTTCTCTCTCTTTCTTTTTCGCAGGTGAAGAAATTGAAGATCAGGGAAGTTAAATGATTTGCCTGAAAACTGCCACCTCACAGGATTGAGAATAAAAATGAGGTAACAAGCAAAGAATGTTATAGTAACTCATTTAATACTCTGAATTCATAATTGCCTTTGGCAAAATATTGGGGCAGATAAAGCCTGTTTTCTTATCTTGCCTTTCAGCTCCCCGCTTATCTGTGAGTACCACTTAAATTTGCAGCCGTGGGTTGCCGGGAGGGACCGGTAAGGCAATCATAGCCTGTCCAGGTGGCTTTTAATGTTACACTTAAGGACAGCTGTATTTGTATACTTCAGGAAATGTATTACGAGAAGTATTGTTAGTTAAGCTACTTTTAGGAAGATGAAGGGACATGCTGGTAGCCTCCCTGTCTTAGCCTGTTATTACTGCTACGGAATCGAACATAAAAAGATTAGTGTGCGATGAGACAGTGCCTGGCGAAAAATGGACAAGACGTTGGCAGCTTAGAAGCCAATTTCTGGGTACGAAAATCATTTTCTGTTCTTCCTTCCTGAAAGCTTGATCGTTTGGAAGGCAACCCATTGTGAGACAAAGTTAATTTAGAAATTGGATGTGAATGAAATGTGATTAACTTTCAAATACCTTCATTTCAATATACTTTGGCTATTTTAGTTCCCAAACGTTGGCCTAAATTCTTAAAGCAGGCCTAGAGCTACATCGTGGTTCAGAGCCGCAAACCAGGATCCCAGTGCCAGGCGTTCGGCTTAGACCTTGTACCGACAGCATTAGAATCACTGGGGAGCGTCTGTAAAATGAAGAGTTTCTGGGTCCTCACTAGATATTTTGAATCAGTTGAAGTGGAATGGAGCCTGGGTGTCTGCATTATTTTACATTTCCAGATGCTTGTCAGTGTCTACTGGGGGCATGCATGGACCCATGCCCAGGTGCCCGGAGAGGTATTCAGCTGTTTGAGGCCTAATGTGGAGACAGTTTATAACAAAGGTTCAGTGAAAGTCAAAATCCTGGCAGGGAATAGATGGCACACTCAAGCTGGGTCATTTGAAGAAAGATTAATCAAGAAGAATTACAAAGACATGGTTAGGGTGTAGGGAAACCCAGTACTGAAAGATTAGCAGCAGGAGGGATCCACTACCTCCCTAAGCCCAAAGGGCCAAGGAAGGGCATGGTTACTGGAACAAACAGAGGAGAGCCAATGGAAAGAGCCACTTGACAGAATTTATGGCCTTGAAAAAGGACACGACCACTGTACACCAATGTTCATAGCAGCTTTGTTCACAACAGCCAAAAGGTGGAAACACCCCAAACGTCCGTCAACAGATGAACGGATAAACAAAACGTGGCATGTACATACAACGGAATATTATTCAGCCTTAAAAAGGAATGAAATTCTGATACGTGCTACAATGTGGATGAACCATGAAAGCATTTTGCTAAGTAAAATAAGCCAGACACAAAAGGACAAATATTATATGATTGTCCTTATAAGACGTGCCTAGAATAGGCAAGTTTATCAATATAGAAAGCAGAATAGAGGTTACCTGGTGTCAAGGGGAGGGGATAATCAAAAGTTATTGTTTAATGGGTGCGGAATTTGAAACACTGAAAAAGTTCTTGCAAAGGCTTAGTAGTGACGGCTGCACACCACTGCAAATGTACACAACACCACTGAATTGTATACCTAAAAATGGCTAAAATGGTAAATTTTATGTTATGTATATTTTACCACAATTTAAAAAATGCAGATAAGGGGGGAAAAAAAGAACAGGATGCAGCCAACCCACAGCATTCTTCAGGGAGCTTCTGGGGCATAAAGCCCTGACTTCTTTGTGTTTCTACCCTCCACTCCTTGGCCAGAATCTCTCATTGGTTGAACCCAGCTGAAATCCACAGAGCGAGGGAACCCAATGGCGTAGTTCGTGAAGATTAATCATTGAGAGCGCAAAACAGGGTGAAGAGAAGCAGATCTGAAGGGACAAAGGAAGCTGGACAGCATGGGTCCCGTCATTCAGTCATCTGTTCTCTAGGGGAAGCATCAAACCTACTACCACAACAACATCAAAAGAGTGCTGGAATGAGAAAAGCTGACGGCAGGTGTTTTTTCTTTACCCGGAAACAGCCGTACACAGCCAGTAAACACAGCGGTGTGTTTTCCAATTAACCCAGAAAATCCTTGTTTAAATGCCATGATGTTCATTTACGGCTTTGAATCTGGAAATCCCACTTCTAGGAACCTTCTATCTTAAGGATACAATCAGAAATGTAGACTAAAAATTATATACAAGGAGATTCTCTGAAACATCATTTATAATCACAAAGAAGAAGCAACTCCAGTCCGATGTGCACAGTATAATGTTAAGTGAGAATTACGCGCTGAATACATGGTGTAATGCCCAACGTGTAAGAGGCCGAAAAGTACACAAAAACGTTAGATTATCTGTGAATGATTGAATTAAGAATGATTTTTTTTGAAGCTTTCTTATTTTTCCACATTTCTGTCTTGAACACAGTTTACTTTGATAATCAGGAAAAAACAACACATTATTTTTCAAAACCTTGTGTCTGCCTCATATGATAAATACTTCCAATACAGAGACCTACAGAATCTTCTCTGCCAGCCTGTATAAAAGGCATTGATTAGATGCTGGCTGCCTATTAATTTGAAGAGAAGCAGGCAGGGGAAGGGCAGCCACCTCCCTCGAAACAGACAGCGCGTGTGGCTGAGGGTGCAGCTTCCTTTGATGGAATATTGCTAAATGATGAAATTCTATCTCCTGCAAGAAATGATTTCTGCTGGCTGTGCAAACGTCAGGCTGGAGCCTGCCCTTGGAGAGGCGGCTGCATTACTATGTATTTGTAAAATCAGCAGAGCCTATGCATGGACGGTCACAGTGGCTGACTTTACAAGCTCCTCACGACAGGCATCTGCACATAGAAAACCATTGCTCAGAGCAGATTTAACCTGTTATGATCCCTTCTTATTTCATGTTTTGCCATTTTGAAGGGGTGCCGTTTTAACCATGAGAAAATACTCTTTGTGTAAAATGACTTTATAGACGTATGAAAACACAATATATTAGTCTAAACTTGGTACAGTCTAGCCTGCCTTTTATGCCTGGTTTAACCCCTTCTCACCCTTGTGCCACTCACGCTCTGAAGAAGCAACCTGTTCATCAGCAATGCCAGGGGTGTGCAGGAATGTGTGCGTCCGGAAGGAATTGAGTGCTGCTCCGAAATGACACCTTTGGGAGTCCTGCTCCCTGGATGTTCAGCCCAGTTCTCCCCAAGGTATCAGGGGTCCTCCCGAGGAAAGGGGACACCTACACAGATCAGAGGCCCTGCTAGGTCTGCTCAGTGCTGGGAATCTATGCCTAAGACTTAAGATTAGTGACAATGGCCACACCGGTATTTGGTGGCACAGAGACACCTGTCTGCTGCTGGCTTGACACCAAGTCATTGCATAGAGTCAGCAGATGGTGGGAATTTTAACCCACATGCAGACTGTTTCCTTCAAACTGAAAGTTGGTGAACTCCCTAAGCTTCCCACCCCATCTCCCTTCCCCCAAGTGTCATTTGCTGTCGACTTTACCCTTCAAAGCATCTCTGAAAGTTGTGATATTTTAACCAGGGAAATTCATTTTGTCATCAGTAAAATCAACAAGACATTACAAAAAGTTATAAAAGTGCTTTAAATTTTAGAATAAGAATTAGAATATTTAAAAATCTTTAAATTTTAGAAAAAATCAGAATACAAAAAGGAGCCATTGAGAAAAGTCATTCTTAGCCAATTAGGGGAGGCACCGCAAAAAACTTGTGGAGCCTTCTTAACACATTGGGTCACATCCCCAAAGATTTTGACCTGGTAGCTCTCGGGTGGAGACTGTACGTCTATATACTGAAGATGCTGCACTTAAGAGCGATTGCATTAGAAAAATTACTAAAAGAAATGAGGCAATTCTAACAGCATTTATTGGTTAGTAGAATATCTTCTGACGGCTGGTATATATCTTTTGCTTTTACACTTGGTCGCATCCAGAAAGAAGATGGTTACCCACTGCTTATTGTTGCCCAGATTACTCACTTAAGATTTGAGTGGGATCCAAGAAAATAGCCACCTTAATACAAAGCAGAAGGATTGTCTTCCTGTAGTAATAATGTCTCTCATAACTGAGCAGCTCACTTTCCCCACAGTTTTCTAAGTTATGGCTAAGAGCTCCCCGATCTCAAGCCAGAGCAAGAGGGAATTCATATTTCTTAATGACTAGGATGGCATTATTTCTAGAGAAAAATTAAGTGTGAGCATAAATAACTTTGCCAAGTGTATAAAGGATGAAGGCAGACATATCTGAAGATGCCCAGAGATGCAGAACATAATGTTGTGGCTGCATTTGACTCTAAATATAATGGCATCTATTCGCAAAGAGGAAGATAGAATTGTTTTTTATCTTAATTGGGCAAAACCTTAATTCTTTATTTTTTCTTCTATCTTACATAAATGTCTCACACTCTTGAAGTTATCAAGACACTATCAGACAAAGCCAGAAAGGGAGGCAAGTGTGCCTAGGTTTTTTATGCACGTGACCAGAATTCTGAAATAGTTGTTAAACTACCATGTCAGGTAGCAAAAGTTCACTTAACACAAAGGAAAGTGTTGCAATCAAAGAATCATTTCTTTATTAACTTAAAAACACAGAGCGGTAATTGTATGTTACTATTACTTCATGGCCAATTATTCCATCTGTCTGGTTGGAGACCTCGGAAAAGGTCTTGCTAACGCCTGCTGTGAAGGAGAGGACACAGATTCGTTTTCAAGCGGTGATGTTTTCCAAAACAATGACGCTTTGTGGGCTCTCCGCAAATACAAAGTAATCCATACAGAGGAAGTCAGGGATTTGTACTCTCAGAAAAAGAGAGACTAACAGCTTGAAGGAATCCTTCAAAATTTCTCAGGTGGTGTAGGATTTTTATCCCCTGTCTTATTAGGGGTAAGTCAGAAGGACAGCCTTCCTAATAATATCAGGGATGAAATAATAGTAATAGCTGGACAAGAAATGTCCTTAAAGATGAGACTAATTGAGATGAATTCATGACCAGACCTGCGCTGCAGCTCCCATTCTGAGGGCTTCCCTGTAAGCGTGCCTCTGTTCTCTGGGAGTTTATGTTTAAAGTTCTGCAGCGTCTGCCCTAGATCTTTCCAGAGAAAGGCTTGCTAAGCAAGAGCAGAATGATCACATCATTCACACTTGAACTCAACGCGATGAGCACATCTGTTTGTCCTCATTAAGTGCAGCGTAGCGGGCGCTAACCGACGTGCACAGGCAGCGGGCTGGGGCAGGGCCAGGGAGCCAGGAACAGGGCAGGAGAGCTGAGCTCTGCCCGCAGCCGCCCAAGAGGAGCTCTGCAGCCTGGGGAGATCAGCTGCCTGCCTCTCTGAGACCACTGGTAACTTGTCAATTAAAAAAGGCGTTTAGGTAGAGGTTTTTGAGAAGCCCCTGGGGTCCCAGGAAATGCCTAAGGCCACCTCAGGGATCCAGAGGAAGGCCAGACAGGGGCAATGCCTACAGGCCCTTCCCCCATTCAAATAGGGCATCTCTGATTGGATCCTCTCTATATACTGAATTCTAAGTCAAACTGATTTTAAAGGTGTGAAAACCACAGGACTAGCTAACTTTCATATTCTTACTGAGAAAAAGGCAAATTGAGGAGTCTCAGCATCTTCTTTTGTGATTGTAATGGTGGTTAGAAGCATGGGCTCTGGAGCCAGCTTGCTTGGGTTCAACTCTCATCTCTTTTTTTTTTTTTTGTCTAGAGCTGTGTGACCTTGCTCAAGTTTCTTAACTTCTCTGTGCCTCAGTTTCCTCACCTGTAACATGAATGTAGTAACAATGCTTGCCTTATAGTATTCTCCTGAGGATTTGTTGAGGTAATATATGTGAAGCCCTCGGAACAGTGCCTGGCACATAAACAAGCATTTCTTATTGTTATTGGCCCCAGCTAACAGCGAGCTTCTGGGCCAGCATCATTAATAAAGCCACAAAAGGAAATGCAGAAGAGTGCACTCATTCTGTGTAAAGGTGTTTGGGAGCATAATTGGATTTGCTGAAAGTGCCTTTTTAAACGGTACTGTTGGTTTCTGATTCACATTTGGGAAGAAAGCAGAACAGAAGGTGATAAATTCCTTTATGAGAGAGCTTGGCAGAAAGGCAGATGCGACTGTAAAGTTAATTGGTGGATGGGAGGTGGGACTCCTGGGCAAAGGCAGACTCAGGGCACGAGCACGTTCTCCCCTCCCGCTCTGGTTTATGGTGATTAATTCATTAGGGATTCTGAGAGGCCATTCTTGGGTGGCTGCTGGTCCCGTCTTTGCCTAGACAGGGATGAAGTCAGCCTATAGTTTACGGAGTTCTGCAATCCTCTGGAGGGTTCCAGGGACTTATAGAGCGTCTCCAGGCTGCTGGCCAGCACTCTGAAAACTGAATCCCACTTGAATCTTGTGTATCCCAACTTGCTCCTCTCTCTCATGGTTTTTGTTGTTGTCGTTCTCTGTGCAACCTCTGGAGCATGCGAAGTAACCAAAAAAATTCCTTACTTGAGACTCATTTTTCTGGCCCTGCTGGTTTGAGTCTCTGAGAATTCAGTTCCACTCCTCAGCCTCTTCTCTAATTCACAAAGAGCATGGAATGAGATAACACACCAGGGATATACCGAGTTTAAGATGCAGAATTTAAGATTATAAAATGTATCATTATTTTATGTGTCACTAAGAAAGAAACGAATGCCTGCTAATTAAACTCTAACCACAAGCTTTTAAAAAAAATCCATTTGAAAATGCTCCTTCAGGCTGACTTAGACACAGATTTTTAAAAAATCACATATCACTTTTGTGCGTATGTAAAAAGGAAAATATCAAGTTAGGGTATTTCTAGAACTTCTTTGCATGCAGAGTCTGAGTCTTCTGAATCACTTTTAACCCTCGGTCAACAATATCTCTGTGTTTCTTCACGTAATGTCATCCTCTGTGCCGTCAGGAGCAATGGGTATGTAGGATGTCAACGTCAAATCATAGTGTACACTTGCTGAAGACGTTGTCAGGGGCCTGGGGGCTCAGCACAGGTGGAGGCAACCATGCACGCCTCTCAGCTGAAATGTCCTATGAACAGCTGTGACAGGTCTGTGCTTGTGCCAGCGATGACATCTCCTTCATGACGGCCACCGGGCCAGCAGTGACTGTAAGAGGCATCCCGATTGAAGGAACATTGAAATGTGAAAAAATGTGCATCTTAGGATCCACAAATTGGTAATAGAGATTTAAACTTGTTTCTTTAAGAGGATGGGTTTAATTCTTAGGAAACATTTCAAGGATTGTTGAAAAACTGCACCTCGTCCTATCAGTGAGAAGGTGCAGAGTGAATTTTTGCCCTTTTCTAAGGACTTGACAATTCCTCCAATTGAGGGATGCTGGAGGATCAGAAGATTCTAGAGGTGAGAGCCAGCCTTGGGAGAGGACAATTGCTCCTGTGATGTGTTTTACATTCACCCAAAGCGTCCTCCTCTTAAATAAGAGTCATTTATTTGTGTGATGGCATTGTTATTCGCTGTTAAAATATAAATACCCTTAAAAAGGTCATTCAGTGTTCCTCCGCCTGATTAATGATTTCTCCCTTCCAGAGTGGATTTTACCACAGATTTATTTAAAGGAGCCAACCTTTTAAAAATAAAAAAAATCTCTGAATGTTTCAACAGCATAAAGCTTAGATCACAAAAGAACACATATTGTATGATTCCATTTACATAAAATGTCCAGAATAGGCAAACCTATAGAGACAGAAAATAGAGTAATAGTTGCCAGGGGCCAGGGTGAGGGGGAAATGGGAGTGACTGTTAATGGGTACAGGGTTTCTTTTTGGAGAGACAAATTGTTCTAAAATTAGATTGTGGTGATGGTTGCACAACCCTGTGAATATACTAAAAACATTGACCTGTGTACTTTAAATGGGTGAACTCTGTAGTATGCGAATTACGTCTCAACAAAGGAGTTTTTAAAAAACACTTAGAATGAGTCGTGTGTGTTTTAAATAACCTAAACAGACGTTCTTTTTACGCTTATCTCAGTAATATTTATTTAATAAAAACTTAGAATTATTTTGTTCAAAGCAATTCCACAGACTCAATAAAGCGAAATGCTAGGGGATGTGACAAAGAAGAGTTGAGCTCTGCTTGGAGGAACCCACAATCAAGGAGCAGCAGGAGAGAGAGACATAGACATAAACAGCTCCGGAGGACGTTGGAAATATTCTGAGAGGCTTTGACAATGTTTCTTGAACTCAGGATTTGACTTGGCCTTGAAGGCGTTGGACTTTGATAGGTAGGAGTCAGGGGATAGGACAGGGTACAAATGTGAAACAAAGAAATGTCTCAGATCCTTTGCAAGCTGAGAGAGGCTTTCTTGGAAAGAGGCCCCAGTCCAGGTGAGTTCATGGGTCCAAACCGCCGAGAGCTTCTCCAGGCAGAGTTGAGGAATCCATGAGCCAGGGAGAGTGAGGGCGGGTGGAGTCAAGACAGAGGAGGTTCCGCGGCTGAGGGGGAGAATGTTGTCAGCAGGATGGACCAGGAAACGATGTGAAAGGACTGGGGGACTTCAGCCGGGTCACTCAGCCAGTTGCTGGTGCAGATCGTGAACTCAAATCCAGCTTCCTAACTCTCAGCTCAAACACCACTCCTCCAGGATGAATGTCATAGTACGTTCCAGGCCATCCCCAGCAATGGCCACCGGTGGTCTTGGGAGATTGCACCCCAGTGGACAAATGCAGCCTTTGGAAGGCTGAAAGACAAAAGACACGGAGATGGCAAAGTTAGAAGCTTCCATTGGTCCTTTTGTTTCTTGCTTCAACCTCTTCCCTTAGGATCAGAAGCACTCATATTAACATCCATTCCTGTGAGTGTAGAGTAAAACCCACTTTGGCAGGAGCAAACCTCCACGCCCCTGTTCTCCGAGGGATGCTGCTCACCTGGTCTGTCCGCTCCGGAACCTTGACTGCAATTAACAGTTGGATCCATGGAGGACAGCTTCCTTTCTTTAACAAAACCTCTAGATTTGTTTAAAATTTCAGGTCTTTATAAAGACCCTCAGAATAAGTTGAGATTTATTGAATCCATACTCTGGCAACCAACAACATAGGGTTAACCAAATAGTTTATGCAATCAAAAGTATGTGTACTAAATATACGAAAATATAGAGAACAGTTCTGGTGCTAACTTTTAATCCCTCCGCACTGAGCATTTAATCGGATTCTTAACCAGATTTCAGTGAGGTTGCTGTGGCCGTGTTGGCCTGTCAGGATCTTTTCTTTCCCTGAATGTTTGCAAGTAATCCCCTCCTAGGCGGCATGCTGTTCCTCATCCACGATTGTAGTCGTCAAAATGGTTATTTCCTTGCATGAAGTCTTTTCATTAATTTTCTTTCTCCATCTACAGTTGCCCAAGGTGCTGCCTTTAAGAAGGGAATCTTCATCAACTGTGTTTCTGTTGGGGGCCAGATATGTACGTATGTAGAGCAGAAGGCAAGTGTTTCCTCCGTCAATACACACGCTGCGAGGGCCTCCAGCAGCCACCTGTTATCCGGGAAATTCTCCCTCCACCCCCTCTCTCTCAATAGATTCTTTGCTCTGTGTTGAGCTGTCCCTGTAAGCTCTTGGAGAAGTAGAGAGGATGTTTATAACTTCTAGTTTTAGTACTACCTAAAAAAAAAATTGCCTATCCTTCCCAGAAGTTATCAGCTGATATAAACACCCTGGTTTTGCTGTTGAACCTTCTCTGTGTAGGTTCTGCTCAGCTTCTGTTCCTCGTGTGGACATCTTTGCTTCCTGGGGCGGTAACCCTGCATACACATGCAGGCACACGTGCCACTTCTGCTGTGGGGATTATTCGTTTTAAATGAAAAGCTGGAAGGCCCGCTTGGCCTCTCAGCCCAGCAGTCGGCCCTGATTTTGTATCTGAGTTATTTCCTTCCTTGATAAATTGACATATGCTAATATAATGCTATAACCAAAGATACATAATTAATTCAAACAATAAATATTCCTGTCCTTCTCTACTGTCATGGTGGATAATAAAAAATTCACACACATCTTTATAGGTAAAAATAATAAAAGAATAGTATAAATTAACTTGCTTTCTAGTCCCCTAATGTCACTCACTGAAGACACCTTTCCTTCAAAATATTTGAATAGACTGGCTAATTCACACTATGCAAATTTTAGACTGCTTACCAGATTAACGAAGGGGAAGGAATTTGAACCAGATGTTTTTCAAAAATGCTTTCTTCATAAACCAGGAAAGGATCCCAACTGTGAGAGAATCCCAGATGTTTGAAGGTTTTATCTGAATCAGTTCCGCGATGATAAAGACCCTCTTGTCACTCATTTTGTCAGATCAAATGACTTCTATACTGTGACTGATAATTGAACAAGAGTGGCTTTGGCTAACACCATTATTGACATTATCCTTCCCACAAACACCAGGAGAGGAAATTTTTGAATTCTTAAGAATGGTCACGCTCTATGACTCTTCTTTGATTATTTCTGTCAGCATCTTCAGTTAAACATTTCCAACAAATGTACAAATTAACGCCTCTCTTTCCTTGTAGGCCAGTTAGTGGAGAGCACTCTTGCTTAAAATCCTCTTAGTGGCCTGTATTCTCAAATGGTTATAAACCTAAAGACTTCCACACCCTGGAAATACCTTTTAAATCTTGAAAGTTTAAATAGTTCCCCCCCTCTTTTAAAGCCAATTATCTTGTGTTCAGAGTTTGTAAATTATTCATTCAACAAATATTAATGTATTATTAACTAGTGAAAGGATAAGTGGCAGAAGCAGTTGATGGTCAATAAACAGATAAAGAAAAATATGTAATTAAGTATGTGATAAATGCTATAAATGAAAAGATGCAGTGGGATATTAATGGTGCGTGCATGTGAGTAGTTAGGTAGAGGGACGCCTTTTGGAGGAGGTCACACTGAAGCTGAGGTCTGAAGAATGAACAGAATGTTGGCAAGCAAGGAGTAGGGGAGGAGGGTCCCGAACAGAAGGAGCAGTAAGTACAAGGCTTTGAGGCACAAAAGGCGTTGGTGTACTCAGTCAGAGAGAGGAGTTCAGTGTGGCTGAGAGGTACAGAGCAAGGAAACAAGTGGGACAAGATAGGAAAAGGGGACGAGGGCAGATCAAGTGGGCCATGAAAGAAGTTTAGATTGTATTGAAAGAATAATTCATTTAAGGCTGTCAAACAGTGGTGTGTCATGATTCTATTCGTGTCTTAAAAAAATTGCTCTGGCTGTCTTTCGGCAGGAAGCAAGAGTGTGAACAGGGAAGTCAGTCGGGCCACGACTGCAGTGATCCGGGACAGGGTGGAGAATGGCTTACAGCTGGGGAAAAACTACCGAAGATGAGAAGTGTTCAGGGAACCTGAAATGGCTGTATTCACTGAACTCGAGAGAAAAGAGGAAGGGAGGAATTAAGAATGACAGGGCTTTTTAAACTTAGCCATGGGATGGAAGATGGTACCACTCACTGAGATGGAGGGAAACTAGGAGAGGGAATGTTCTGGGGTGGGGACTGGGTTGGATCAAGAGTTTTATTGTGGAGATACTGAGTTTGAGGTGCCTATGTGGAAAGTTCTGATTTCTTAAGGATGGTCCTGCTTTCCACCAGCATCTTCAATCTTCAGTTAAACAGGGAAAAGGTGAGGAGGCAGTTTAAGCAGGGTGAATATAGGGGGTAGATGAGCCTAAAGGAGAAGTTCGGGGAAGTATTTAAAATCATGGGACTAGATGAACTAGGGAGAGGATGTTGTGAGAGAAGAAATGAGGGCTCCAGTTTGAACCCTGGAAAACTCCAACGTTTAAAGAGTGTTGAGGAGAAGAAATCAACAAAGAAGCCTGAGGAGAGGCTGGAGAAGTCGGAGGGGCACCAGGAGAATGTGGAGTCAGGAAAGCAGACAGGAGAGGGTTTTAAGAAGGCAGAGATGGTCTTTCATTTCAAGAGGAGAAATTTTAATTGCGTGGTAGAAGCGGAAGCCATATGGGATCTTGGGAGAACCCAAAGTTCACGGTGGTTTTAAATGCTCTGTTTAGTCCAACTGTGTATGAAGTTTAGTTTACAAACTAAGATCCCACTGACAGGCACGAATCCAAAAGTCAAGCAAAATATCTAATGTCCTGCAGGATCCTTCATTCCTGGAAGGAAAGAGGAATAAAAGAACTTAAGCAGAACTTATAACATGAAAGATTTGGCAATGTATATAGTAAATTTCAGTAAACAGATCAAAGAACAAGTTTTTGTTAAAGTGGGTGGATTTATTTACTGTTAAATATTTCTGCATAAAATGAGTGCAACTATATTTGAACCATGCATGTGGGAGGTAACATGAAAAAATGAAGTTTCATTAGTTATGATATTTACATTTTTTAAAAAAGTATGTTTATATTGCTACTATATTATCTTTTTCTAAAAGAATGAAAAAAAATTTATTCCACGTGACATGGAAAGAAAGTAACTCAGGTTTCTGTAGTTTCTGTACATTTTTTGACAGATGAGAACTCCCCAGACCAGATAGGTATGGAGCGACCCTAGGTCACTGAGTGAGACGGTGTGGGAGGACCAGTAACCGGTCTTTCCCATTAGTGTGTATAATTCTTTTGCCACTGTTTCTTTAGAATTACAAAGTAACCAACCCCCATTACTCTACAATCTGTTTCTCATCTTAGTCCCTAACTTCTTTGTGACAAGATCAGAGTTGGCTGTCAAAGCAGCACTATTTATCTGCATAATTTCCCACTTTGACTTTTACTCCTAAACGTGTTTCCCTGGGTTTGTTTCTCCTGGTGACTGAACCATCATGGCTTCCCTGGCCGCTGTCCAAGCCCCAGCTGTACTGGCTGAGGATGGAAATCAAGGGAGGCAGTTGCCTTACTGTTATCAGCTAATACTTTGTTACTTAATTCTTGGCACCTGCCCACCATGAGCCAGCAGAAAGAATCTCAGTTAAGTTCCTGAGGTCAAAATTGAAATTGGACAAAGGAAAAGAGGGAGGGAGAGGAACGCGCATGGATCTTCACCGACCTCTTAGCCCATTGCTTGCTTAGGTCAATCTTAACATCAGTTTTTACTTAGTAAGCATTTATTGAGTGCTTTGGGGTGGGGATCACTGTGTTTGTTGCTGGCCAGATTCTTAAAGGGGCTCACTATGACTATAAATTATGAGAAATGAAATAATGTCAGGATATGTGTCCTTTTGAAATAACTCTAAGAAAAGTAATAAAAATTGCCACTGCTTTTGTAAAATTCAGAAAACTCCCACTATGCTCCTTGGAGCCCGGTCTAACCCCTTTTGCACTCTCTACCCACTCAAATAGAGGAAATTGACAAGATGAGAGGCACAGAGCTTTCAGATTCAAGTATGTTTCCAGAACCCTTTGCATGATCTGAGGTAGAAGTTATTCAAAGGATTATAGAAAAACAAAATCTCCCTCTTTTAACTTTAAAAAACTGTTTAGAATATCTTTTGTTTTTTAGTATAGTAATTATTTCTTATTCCTCATTTTTAAATATATTTTAGAAACAGTTACTTCTCCTCTTAGTTACTGTGACATCCATTTATATTTGAAAGAATATCATCCAAGATCGACAGTAATGATGCTGTTGAAAGGTTGGTCATTCACTTGCATTGAGAAAAGACAAATTTTTAAATGGCATGTTCAAAATGTGTGTAAACATCTTAAAGAAGGCCGTCCATTATGACGTTACATATTCTCTTTTGGAATAACCTGATTTTAAAGCTCATTTCTCTTCTATGCCATTTCTTATTGCTCCCTTTGCACAAAAGATTCTCAAAAGGATGGAGGGAAAAAAAATCTTTTTTAAAATGATAACAAGATGTTTTATAGAAGTTTAGTATAAAGGCAAAATGGCTTAGAATCTAGACACTTAGATTAAGCCTGCCCGAGCCTCAATTTCCTCTTCTGTATAATGGGGGATAATAAAGGTACCTACCTCCTAGAGTTATTGTGAGGTGTGGAATAGATAGCAGCTAGCATTAATAGAAAGCTACATTTGGGGTTGGATGCTGATGTGTTTTGGAGGGATGATACCCCAATTGGAATGCTAAAGATAGCTCAAACCTGTAGGGCTGTACATGTATTTTTTGATTCAGTGACCAATTCACATTCAGTATTCTAGTTTGTAAGACGTGAGAGACAGTGCAAAGCATTTGTGGAAAAAGAAATCTTACTGAAGTCTTCTTAATTCATTTATTTATTCAGCAAATACTTATTGAAACCTACTAGTGTATATCAAGCATTGCGCTAGGTGCTGGGGAGTGAGCTAAATTGTTTCTGATCTCATTGAACTTGGTCTAATGGAGGAGACTGTGATTAATCAAATAACCACAAATAATTAATACAATCAATAAAAAAGGTATGAAGAAAATTTTGACTGTATTTAATCTTGGAGACTAGAGCAGGCATTGACAAATATACTTGGGCAGTCTAATTGCCATTTCTCAATCTCAATCTCTTTCGTAATTGATAGTTTGATGTTGGTACTTGGGCTCACTTGTTTGCATGTGGTGGTGTTTGTTAAAATAAGCTGTACCAAATACATCTCGAATTTTCAAAGTTGGATTAAAACATGGACTCATTAAATGGCAAACTGATGAATCTCTGAAGCTATAATTTCATGTCATGGCCATGCACACATTTTCGAGGGGCAGGAAAGTCCGGACAGGAAGCCTGGGGTGGAGCTGGAAGAGTGAAGACCTAAAGAAGGCAGGACAAGGTTCCCAAAGCAGCTATCAAGCCCCCTGGATCATGACACCCTGAATCAGAGTGACAAAAGGAGAGAGGCAGGACCACAAAGATTAGGTCATGGCACCCTGGAAAGCAAGTCCTCATAAAATGGTGCCCATTTTGGTGTTTTCATTTGTATTCGAAGAATTTATCCAGAACACCTTCTCCGAGAAGTACTTTTCAAACAGTAGATCATGACCCATTCGTGAGTCACAAAATAAATGTAGTGAGTACCCACCAGTATTTTTGTAATGAAATAGAAAAACTTAAAATAGAAAATGTCAGTGTCCGTTGTCTGTAGTAGGGGTGACATCAGATATGTTTGGGGGTGTATATGTGTACTGAGTGATTCTCTGGGGCCCAGAGCCTGTTCAGAGGTGGAAATTCCCTGAGAAACATGCTGCCCGCTAGTTTTCTCAGAATGTGGACCTTCTAAAGTTAAAACCCTCTACCAAGCAAGTTGGGCAGGGATGGGGCCACAGAGCAGAGCTCCTATGCAGGCTGAAGCTCAAGGATCAGTTTGAGCTAAAGATGGCGTCTGAACGTGGGGGCTAGTGCTGCAAAGGAATAATCCAGAAGAGATGTCCGTTGAAAGTGAATGAGGTGGAGACCGAATCAAGGCACCCACCTACTGTGATGGGAAGGAAATGTGTAGGTTGGAATTGCTGGTATTTGGCCGTTTTTGACCTGCAAAAATGTCAGTCGATTATATTGAACTAGTAGGTGGGTGGCCTTGGAGAGGTGGTCTCCTTTAGGACTTCACCTGTGAGTGGGAAAGCCGCTGATAACGGAGACAATTGGGAGTGGGATTAAACCAAGGGCTTACATCCCTATTTTCCTTGCTGGGCTCTTTGCCCTTGAGCAACTGCTCTCCGCACCTGTCAGCTGTCTGTAACTGAAGCCATTGTCTCTTAAACAAGGTGTGCTTAGAGGTAGTTTCCTTCTCTCCTTAGCACCTTTATGACTAAGACTGTTTTCCAAATACTGTAAATGTTTTCAATTTTATTTCCCTACTTGATAAGATACTTCTTTTACTGAGTTAAAAAAAATTAAGTTAGCACAACTAGGACCTGAAAGTAGAATATACAACTATGTACTGGAGGGCACTGGGCAGAAGAAGCAGAAGAAAAAAATTAATTTATATGAGGACATTTTCGGAAGGATCAAGGGCTTGATAATTTTATTTGCACACACAATTTCTAACTTCAGATCGCCCCACATTGTTTTTGGACGACAGAGTGGATTCTCCAGGTAAAGGAATGGATAGTTGGTCTTCCTTAGAGTTCTTTTTTTTTTTTTAAAGATTTTATTTTTTCCTTTTTCTCCCCAAAGCCCTGTGGTACATAGTTGTATATTCTTCGTTGTGGGTCCTTCTAGTTGTGGCATGTGGGACGCTGCCTCAGCGTGGTTTGATGAGCAGTGCCATGTCCGTGCCCAGGATTCGGACCAACGAAACACTGGGCTGCCTGCAGTGGAGTGCACGAACTTAACCACTCGGCCATGGGGCCAGCCCCTTCCTTAGAGTTCTTAGAGCATTCCAAAGAGGATATCTTCTTCTTCTTCTTTTTTTTTTTTTTGGTGAGGAAGATTGGCCCTGAGCAAACATCTGTGCCAATCTTCCTCTATTTTATATGTGGCAACCCTGCTACAGCACGGCTTGATGAGCTGTGTGTAGGTCTGCACCTGGGATCGGAACCCATGAACCCCGGGCCACCAAAGCGGAGTGCGCAAACTCAACCACTACACGACTGGGCCAGACCCCAAAGAGGACTTGTTAATGTTGAAAGAGGAGGAAAAGTCAAGGGGCGACTTTGTACAAGTTTGGCAAAACTGTGGTCACTTTTTGCTGAAAGTTTAACGGTTGGTGGAGAGGGCAGTGAGAGAATAGGCTCTTAGCTGGGGATATGCACAGAGAAGCTGTGAGGGAAGAAAAACTACTAGTCATGAATGCTGCCAGCTTTTAACCTGGGCGTGAGTGGTGAGGAGCAGGGTGGTTATCTGAGGAGGTGGAGGAAGAGTCTAACCCAGGGACCCCAGAATGTGGCCTAAACTGTCAAGACACAGATGGCTGATCTCGAGGATAACCACTTGAGTCTCTGTCCTACTCTTCAAGAACTTGAGTTCTTCCAAAAGTTTTTCATGGTCAAGTCCAAAGGCCTCTTTATTTCACGTGTGGAGAGAGAGATATTTCTTTAAAACACTTACATAAAATTTTTATGTTGTAGAAAAAGCACATGCTTAGAAATGAGACAGACCTGGGTAGCATTTTCTTAAATGCTCACCACAGACTTTGAGCCCTTGAGTAAGATAGTTAACAAGTTAGGAAACTCAAAAAGCTGCAGTTTCTTAACCTGAACATAGGGGAAATAATACCTCTTTTGTAGGGTTGTTGTAAGGATTACATAAGATAAGGTTTATAAAGTGCAAGGCCATTGCAGGACACTTAATAAATGAATTTAGTATGTATGGTATCATCTTTCCATTCCAACAGGCAGTTAAAGGACAACCACAGCAGAATTTGCAATTCTTTTAGAAGCTAGTGTTGATCACAACATAAACATTTAGGGCACATTTACAGAATTTATAATTTAAGATGGGATTTTTTAAAGGCTTTTATGAAAGTGTTGCATGAAGTTGCTTAGACAGTTATGTGAAAATTCTATGTCAAAATCAAGGGAAACGGATCCAGTTTTAATTCTTGAGTGATTAATCAAGTCTATGAATTATCCAAGTGCTTTGCTTTTCTTCCTTTCCACTTCTGCTGTTTAACTTTCTCTGTTTTATTTCATTTTGGCTTCTCTTTTATGGTTCATGTGAGCAAGCTTTGGAAGAAAGGCTTAAAAATTATAGACATTTTAGACTTAGCGCTAACCCATACCTTAGGGATTATCTAGTCTAGCATTTTCCAGCTGTTACTCATTCAAAAACAACATGTCAACATTTTGTCATATCCTCATATCATTTACTTAATATTTGTTTTTATGTTGACTGGCTTTTAAAAAACGTAACACCCACTTTATTTCTAAGCAGGAATATCATAAACATCACAGGTTTGATAGGCTAGTAAAATAAATACATAACTTAAAGCAGTGGTCCATGTGCCACCTGAAATCATCTCAGGTGCTACCAGTGGTATGGGTACCACACTTGGGTAAACGCTGACCACATACACCTCTCGTTTGATAGATGAGGACCCCGAGATCCAAGGAACGGGAGTGAGTTGCCCTCTCCTGAGTCCCTGGTGATTGCATTCCAATAAAAGTTTTGATATGTTGAAGAATTTGGTCATTAAAAACCATTCAGTGTTTCAGATGTTCCAACTCTCTCTTTCCACACTTCCCGTATGGTCCCCAAGATCCAAGAGAATGGGCAAAACAAGGACTGGCCTTAGCGAAAGAGAAAGCACTGCTTATTTATTATATATAGCCCCTTCAATAAAATATCGAGATGGGTCCAGGGACAAAGAACTAGATTTCGTAATTGTTGCTCTCTTAAAACAATTTTAATAATCGTCTAAACAGATCCAAAAGCTGAAGTGTGTTTACGTTTTTGCTTATACCTGTTTATGGGGTTTATTCTTACTGACCAGATTAAGGTCGGCAACACTGGCCTTCTCCTGACCCTGAATCCTTGTTCATTGAAACCCGAGTGTTAGTTCCTGTTTGCACCATTGTACCTTGTTAGAGAAGGTATTTCTATTCTCCAGAGAGTGAACAATAAGCTACTGTATGTTTGGTCTCTAGAGTTCATTTCTTCATGTTTTCATTAGTTTTATTCATAAGATTCTATTAGAGTCAATTGTTAAATTGCTGGAAACGTCCCCAACAAAGGACAAAAAGGTTCTTCTATAAAACAAGAACAGCCCATCCCCTGCCCAGACTTGAAGGACCATAAATTAGGGTAATAAATTGCAGACTATAAGCAAGTAAGTTTTCTTCCTACTCTCCTAGGGGCCTGGGATTCGTGAGTCCATGTCTAAAACTAGGTCAGCAGCATAGTAAAAAAATCCTACTAGGTACAAGTTTTGGAAAATTGCAGTCCCATCTAGTTAAATCAGTGTCCATTACATTCACTTTGATATATTCAGGTTATCATGTGTAACGTAAAATAATTGAAATAATTGTTATAATTGTTAATAATATCTCATTTGAGAGATTCCTCTTTTTAGAAAATTCTCGTTCCTGGTAAAAAGAACAATTTCTCAGTTTTTCCTGGAGGTTTCATTTGACACAATTCCATTGCAGAGTCACATTTCCCTAGTGTTTTGAAAATCCTAGAATCCCTTTCTCTCTATTTTGAATTCAAGGAAGCATTTGAATATAAATCTATTTTGATTCATTGTTACAAAAAGGACATAATCCAAAAAGATGCAAAATTTGAGGGTAGGCCTGGTCATGTAATTTCTAGCCAACAACATAAAAGCAAATACATCACTTAATATTTACTAAGAATTATGTACCCAGAGGGGGTTAGTCACTAACAAAGACAGGAGCACATGCAATTCTATGTCAAATGAGAAATTTGAGCATATTCATTGGAGCAAGCCTTAATCTTTCATCAATTGTACAATTTTAAATAAAGCGACATGGGGGAAATTATAATAGAGTGAAGAAAAGAGGCAATTTGGGGGAATTATAATGTATTGAAAACACATGCCAAATTCTCCCCTCAATACTGATGAATGGGTTGGAGTCCCACACTATCTGAGCTTCCCGTTGGTTTTCCATCCTACATCCTAGCAAAGTCTGAAAACAGCAACGTAAGGAAGCTGGGATGAAAACACTGCAAAAATATTTGTTTTACACTACACTGGATGTTTATCTTATTTTAAATTAAATGTTCTCTAACAGACAGCTGCTTAATGGCCCTCATGCGCTCCCCCTCCCCCTCCTGTGATTTTTGCCACAGCATTTCCCTAAACGGCCAGAGTGGCTTTTGCTATTCTTTGAATTCTTTAAAACAAATGGCCAACCATCTCTCTAACACACTATTAGAGCCTTCCCAGAGAGTTATAAGCCCCTCTATTACACATTAATGCCTCAATCATTCCATGAGCTTCAAGACAATTTCCCAACTACTTATTTACATTGAGTACTTTTCTGTGCAAACGCAGAAACCAGCTGCCATTCCCTTTATACCCTTGTAATGAGGCAGGAGTGTGTAAAACAATGCATGATATAAGGAAAGGGCCCCTTTCCTTCCCATTGCACCTGTGGGAGAACTCATTCAAGAACTGAGGGACCCTCCAGGGGACACAGCCCCCTGCCTGGGCTGCAGCCCCAGCCAATGGCACCTGCACAGTCCTTTCTTGCTGTGGATAAGAACACTCCTGCCAGGCTATGCCAGCTCTCATCACTTGCATTTAAAAACAAGACAGAGGATGAGACCTCTGACTTAGAACCAAGAGTTGTGCTCTGACAGCATCTTTGTGAATTGTGTAATTTTAAATAAGCAATATGGGGACATTAAAATAAAGTGAAGAAAAAATGCAATTTGGGGGAATTATAATGTATTGAAAACACATGACAAATACTTCCCTCAATGCTGATGTATGGAATTAAACCTCTCTGGTTAGCCTTCTGGTCCTTTGAACTGGACATGTTTTTCATCCACTCCTTGGACCCTCATCTGGACACTTGGACTCTAAGCCTACCTTTGCCTTCTTGCCCACACAGAACCCTTAGTGTCTCTCAGTAGCTAGCTTGCCTGCTCAGAGGTCACAATTTGTCATTTCCTCTAGGTCGGTCAGATGCCTCCCATCTTATATCGGCTGGTTCCTCGCTCTCCCTCCTCCTGCCTGTGGCCTCCTTCACAGTCAGCTAAGCCGAGTCAGCCAGGATGGTGTCAACCAGGGACATCCTTGGTCCTGGTTCTCTCTAGCCTACCCTTCTGCCCACTTCCTGCCATCTTATGCTGACTCCTGTCCAATTCCCCAATTCATGAATTAAGGAATCCAAATGTAGGTTAAAATTCTAGCCCCAATTAAAAAAGAACCATGTAATTTTGTTTAAAATGTGAAAAATGTAAAGTATTTAGATAATCAATATCCTTGAAAGCTATCATTTACTCAGAGGAATTAATAGTTAAAGCCGATGAGTATTTCTTAATATTGTATTCTGTAGGGAAAGTGTTCAGATCATCTGTCTGAGGGGGGAAAGTAGAGAGAGGGTGGCAAAGACCAGAAAAATGCAAAAAGGGCTGGAAAATGGGACCAATACGAAAGATGAGAGGATGTGGGATATTTATCTGTGAGAAGAAATTAATTTGCAACTTCACAACTCCCTTGAGAATGTGATGTTACTACATGGGCATTGGATTGTATTGTCCTCTCATTTCCTCTGTTCAATAAATACTACTGAAGGGACCAAAAAAAAAAAAAAAAAAGAATAGAAAAGAATATATTCATTCTAGTGCTTACTGAGGGTGGATCAGGCAATGACTTAAAAGGCATACCATGGAGATAAGGAAGAGTTTCTTGAGAGTTGCCAGACCAGTATTTCCCAACACCCTTATTTCCTCTCCTGTGTCAGCAGGGCCTAACCCACATTGTCTAAGGATAAGTCATGAACTGTTCCCACTCTGAGACCCAGTAATTCCACTTTGAAGAACATACTCCAAGGACAAAGCAAAAAAATAACATCCACAAATCTGTTTATAGCAGCATTGTTCAAATTGTGGTGACATCTTTTAGGGGTCAGCCCAGCCCGTGAGCCATCCCCTCTTCTCTAGGAACTTCTCCTACGCACCATCCACAGGGATGGGGCCCTGGCAGCCATATTTGTATTGGAGAATCCCATCTTCTGATGTACAACTCCACTGGAGACAGGCCTATTGCAAGCTAGGATGTGGAACTGCAACAGAGAATTACAGGTTTATCTCTGCACGTGGTCAGGGTAGTAAAATAAACTCGACTTGGGGGTAACTCTATTCCCCTACAAGGGGAGACAATCAGGGTAAGAGAAAGAAGAATGAAATAGATTCACCAAGAGAAACAGAGATAAACAAAGAATGGACTGACAACCTTCTGGCTCCTTGCAGATGCCCAATTGCATTTCTACCCTTTGACTCCATGACACACACCTCTATCTTTATAATACATTACATTTCAACTTAAAGTAACTTGAGTCACTTTTGGTTGCTTATAACCAGAGTCTTAACTGAGATGCAATAATAAAAAATCAGACGCAACTCAACCCAAAGAAAGAAAATGATTAAATAAATTATTGTATGTTAGCATGATTAAATATGTTTTAAAGTGATGAAGTTTCAAATTGTCTGCATGGAAAAATGCAAGCCATAAGGCAGAATGAACATATTGCTTGCAACTTTTAAATTGTAGATTTAGGAGGCAGGCCCCGTGGCTGAGTGGTCAAAGTTCCTAGTGCTACTTTGGCTGCCTGGGTTTGTGGGTTCAGATCCTGGGTGCAGACCTACTCTACTCATCAGCCACATTGTGGAGGCATCCTGCATACAAAGTAGAGGAAGACTGGCACAGATGTTAGCTCAGGGCTAATCTTCCTCAAGCAAAAAAAGAGAATTATTGGCAACAGATGTTAGCTCAGGGCGAATCTTCCTCACCAAAAAAAAGAAAAGAAGAAAAGAAAAAGAAGAATTGTAGATTTAGTTAACAAGGACTGGAAGAGTATACAAAGTAATGTAAACAGTTACTAAGTGTATGGGATTTTTGGAAACATTATTTGTATAATATCTTTAAAATAAAATTTAGACCACTGGCATTTTGAAATAGACTCATTTGAAGTAGATTCATTTAGACCACTTCAAATCTTTCCCAAAATATTCATCATCCTGATATTGATATTCCCCATCAGTCTTCACTCAAAACTTAGAAGTTGTCCTTGATTCTTTCTTTTCTCCAAGGAGCTTTTTATTGGGGAACAGTATTTGGAAGTCACAATTCCGGGTGTGATTTTAAAATCATCCTTGCTTTTATGCGTAGAATGAAATAAAAGCAAGTTGAATGGAATCGGAGAAAGCGGTTAGGTGGCATGGTAGTCTACCTGGACTACCAATAAAAGGAATCAGGACTCCTTAGAGATTAAGCTGATTACAAGTCTGGGGCAAGAAATGTAAAAGACTAGCCTGGAACATCTTGCCATACCAGGTAGCAGTGATGCAATCCAGGACTGCTGAGGTCACGTCCAAAGGATTCAAGAGGTAACTTGAAGAGACTCCCACTGGCCCAAGATGGGATAATTAAGTACTGATAAAAATAATAGTTGAAGAGATTGAAATAAATCAAGGTGTTTAAATTCATGAATTCATAATGATATATATTTTTAAAAAACCTTTGAGGGATATTACATGGTTATCTATGTAGATAATCTCAGGGAATCATTAAAAAAAACTCTAGAATTAGTGATTATAGCAAGGTTGCAGGATGCAAGATTAATATAAAAAAGTTAATTGCTTTCTTACATACCAGCAATGAATTTAAAATTAAAAACACAATGTCATTTACATTTGCACCAAAATAAAATACTTAGGTATAAATCTAATAAAATATATTCAAGATCTATATAAGGGAAACTATAAAACTGTAATAAGAGAAAGCAAAGATCTAAATAAATGGAGAGAGATTCCATGTTCATGGATAGGAAGACTCAATATTGTCAAGATGTCTGTTCTTTCCAATTTAATCTGTAGATTCAATACAATTATAATCAAAATCCCAGACCAGTTATTTTCTGATTATCAACAAATTGATTATAAAATTTATATCCTTTTGATACTAAGGAGCCCATCCATTATTTTCAAAACTGGTAAATAAAGGAAAAGAATGAAGCAAAATAAAAGTAAGTCAGATATGTCATTTTCCAGATTTAGACCTTTCAGCTGTTTCAAATTGCACTTTAAGGCCATGCTTAATCTGGCATCTCATCTTATTTCATGCCACTTAGCCCCTTGTTTACAATGTTCCAGCCATATAAACCTTCAAATAAGCTCTGTTTTTTCCTACCCTAGGCTACTCCTTCTCATGCTTCAGATCTCAACTTAACTTTTCAGAAGGACCCTCCCTGACCATCCCAGCAGGAAATCCTATTTGCTTCCTTCCTAGAAGTTACCAAAATTTGTATTTATTTTGTTTGATCACTTGTTTTTCGTTGTTTCTCCCAGTAAACTGCAAGTTCCAAGAGGGCAAGGATGCCTTGTTTATGCCCAGAATCTACCACATACATACACTCCATAACTATTTGTGGAAAGAGTGAATGAAGTTATCCATCAAGTTGAGACTGGGTGATTTAAAAACAGGTAAAACCCTCAAATAAACCAGCAAGGGTGCTTGTGGGATCTCTGGGAAGGCAGAGATGCCAAGGTCCATGTGGGTGAAAGAACCAGAAGACTAGGAATAGGAGAAATTGATTTCAAGGAGGAAGAAGGTTATTGTGGAGTTTAAGAAACAGGTGTGATCACCTGGGGATATTTGGGACTTTGGGAATACTTTTATGGAGGGTGAAATTTCAAAAGTTGTAAATATCAGTTTAAAAATAAAAACTGTAGAATTTCTAGGCTTTAGCCTTTTTGTTCTCAATTTACAACTCTCAGCTTGCAGATAATAAATAACAGACATTTCATTATGCAGTTGGCTATGGCATTGGGCCAAATAATTCTAAGAACTTTTATTATTGTATCTGATCTCTCATATGTCATGATGTGAGCTTAGGTGTATGTATAGAAAACCCATCACAGCTGTATTTTGTGCTTTGACAGCTTTGACAATGACCCAGTGCAAGTTTATCCCTTATGATTAGGAGCACCATGATAAACTAACATACCAAACGCTCCTTCTAATATTTTTCTTTCTTCTTTTTTTAACCAAGAGATTTCCTGAGGCTAGTTATCAGCAAAACCTGTGATTATAGTTTCTGAAAATTAAGACTATGGTAATTGAAATTCTTCATAAGAATGCAAGGAAGCTAGTGGGTTCTGAAGAGCATATAAGGTTTTTTTATCTGTCTTAATCAATCAAATAGTATAAAGACGTTACAGAAAATTTGGAAAATCAAAAAAAAGATGAAGGAGGGGCTGGCCCTGTGGCCAAGTGGTTAAGTTTACACGCTGTGCTTTGAAGGCCCAGCGTTTCACAGATTCTGATCCTGGGCACCGACATGGCACCGCTCATTAAGCCATGCTGAGGCGGCGTCCTACATAGCACAACTAGAAGGACCTGCAACTAGAATATACAGCTATGTACTGGGGAGCTTTGGGGAGAAGAAGAAGAAAAAAAAAAAAGGAGAAGAAGATCGGTAACAGATGTTAGCTCTTTAAAAAAAGATACAGGAAATCAGACATAATCAATCCCCATCATCCCAATATTATAAATCCGATATATATTTGCTCATATGCTTACTGTTTCCTAGTTGTAATCTCAGTGTACATATAAGTTTTTATCTTGAATTTTTCCTTCATTCTAAAGCAGAAGGCAGATAATAAACATGCAAATAAATAAGATAATTTAAGATAGATATAGTTAATGTGAACTAAATAAAGGAGAGGAATGTGGCATAAGAAGTCAGGGAAGTTCTCACAAAAGTGTCATTTGAGATGGGACCTGATTGACAAGAACAAGGCAACCTTGTGAAGGTCTGGGCCAGGGCATTCCTTGCACATGAGGTAGTAGGCTCAAGGACCCAGGACAGGCATGAACTTTGAGGAACAGAAAGATGGTCAATGTGGGTAGAGTAAATGAGCAAGAGGAGCATGGAGGGAAAGCAGTTAAGGGAAGGAGAGTGTGCGTGAGAGAGAGAAGAGAGGATCCTGTGGGACCACGTAGGGCACGGTAAGGAGATTATTTCTTGGTCTAAGAGCAATGTGAAGCTGTTGTAAGATTTTAAACAGAGCAATGACGTGTCTGATCTAGATTTTCGAGTACTCTGGTCACCAAAGACATTGTACAGAAATCGTTTCTGCATGAGTGACGACACAAATGCCAACGGCTGAATACCAACTCACACTGGCTTAAACATTCCTAACTGTGTGTCAAGAATGCTCGTGTAAGTGGAAAATATAAGGGCTTTAGGTAGGGCTGTATCCAGGGGTCCAGAGGATGTCCTCAGACCTTTATTTTCTCTCTCATTAATTCTGCTTCTCTTTGTTGCCTTCATGCTCTCCTTCCGCACTTCTGAACCCAGCCAGCAGGGGGTACAGCTGCCAATAGCCCAAGATCATCCAAACGAAAGAGAGAACCTCTGTCTATCTTACATTTGGAGAAATCTGGGAAAGGATTCAAACTGGTCAGGCAAGTAAAATGTATCCTTCCTTTGACCAATTACCATGTACAGGGGGATGTTACATTATCAATAGTCCAAGCCGGGTCATAATAGCAGTTAGCAGAGATGTGGTTGGGCCATCATGATGTACATCCCCACCAGGATCACACAAGATTGGGGAGGATTCTCCAAAAGAAAGAGATGCTGTTGTCAGAAGGAGATTGGTAAGCATGCTGGACAGAGGAGGGGAAAAAAATTAAAACAGTAGCTGCTCTGCATGGTCATTGTAGTTACGTAGTAATCTTATTTTTTGCTGAATAATATTCTACCATATGTATGTTTCATTCATTCATTTTTTTGTTGTTCAAACTACCATTTGCCAAGATCTATACTTTATTGAACCAATTTTTGATTGTTATATAATTTGGTTGATTCCAGTCTTTTATAATCATAAATAATATTCTATGACTGTCCTAGGGCATATGGCTTTTTCCGTACTTGCATTTTCTTCATCTCCAGAATAGGGACCCTGGGAAAAAAGGGCATGAGATTTTTTGTTCTTCTTGATATATTTTGTCAAATGTATTACTTTCTAAAAGGTTGTGTCCATGTGAAATGCCACTAGAAGTGCATAAGCATATCCATTTTTCTGTCCTTTCTACATTAATGAGTATCATCGCTCTTTAATTTTGCCAGTTTAATAGGTGAAAATGACGTATCTTTGTTTCATTTGTTGCTTTTTAAAATCACACTGCAGGTGAAAATTTTATGTTTAAGACTAGTTGTAGTAGCTCTTCCATAAATGTTTTGAACACGCCCTTTGCTGATTCATCTATTAAAATCTTAGTAATTTTTATATCTATTTATCTGAACTTTTTAGACTTATTAGTCTAAAGGACTGAAGGATGGAGTTTCCTAGTTTGTTGTTCACTTTTTTATTTTAACTTTAAATTATTTGTTCTTATGTTGTCAAATTTTTGTTCCTTCTATTGTTCTCAAGCTCAGAAATTCATACTTTTCCAGAGGCTTGAAAGTATTTAACTCTCTTTTCTTTTGGCTCATCTAAATCTTGATTTTTCTTTTTCATCTCTTTACATATTCTAAAATTTTATTTTTTTAGTTATGCTGTGAGGTCAAGATATGAATTGATTTTTCTCCCAACTGCTAGCTCTTCAGCCCATTAGTATTTGTGGAATGATCTTTCCTTCCCAATAGATTTGTGATACAACTTTTAGCATGATTTTATACATACTAGAAGCCATTTACAGGTTATTGTGTTCTATTGAGAGATTTGTCAATTCAGTCTCCATACCAGTACCACAGAGTTTTAATTCTTATTGCTTTATAATTGGTTTTAGTATCTGGTAGGGTTAGCTCCCTATCTCATTTTTCTTTAAAATATCCATGTCATTTTCATTCTTTCATTCTTCCAAATGAAGGTTAGAATAACTTCCAAGTTAAAAAAAAAAATCCTACCAAGCTGTTGATTGGAACTGCACAAACTTTAAGAGAGAAAACGTCTAGAGCATAGCCAAATGCTAGGATCAGCATTTCCTGCCATCAAAGTTGATCAGGGTTCTGGTACTTTGCTCTCTGTCCAGTTCATTCTTTCTCTTTTTGTGAGCAAAATTCATTTGCATGAGGAAGAAACTTCCTGTTCTCATAGAGCTGTTATTTAAAATTTGTATTTTCGGACACACTTCTGTTGTGACTGAACTCGGAATTGAAGGTAGGACTTAAATAACAAGTGAGTTTTTGGCCGAAATTCCTACACTTCTTGTTGTCTCTTTTTAGTTTTAGTATTTGTTTCTATCCTTTGTCACTTAGAAAAAAAGACTTAGACCCTCAGAATGGGAATTCCTTTCATTCATTAAATTTATTGTATTTCTCAAATTTACTTGAAAATATGGGTCCATGTGCCACTTGTATGGATAGCAAGCTATTTGGTTTGCTTCATCATTTGTGAGTTTGTTATAGAAAGAGGGATCTAAAATCTCTACCTGCTAATCCTCAGTCCAGCTGCAGGTCTTGAATTATATGAATGGCGCTCCCCGGAGTTGTGCAGTGCATCATTTGCACGGCCATATGCTACAGCTCTGGTGATAACAGTCTGCTGAACTTGAAAGCAAGTCTATGTATTTCCAGTCTTCCAAGGTCACACCAGGGGTTGAATCACACCCTGAAAACATTTAGGCAGTTTCCTGGGTACTTCTTGGACAACTTGCATTTTTCTGGTGAGGGAAAAAATAATGATGACGATGATGATAGTGTACCAATAACTTTTGCTTTCATTCTCTCATTTTATCTTCATTACAACTATCTGTTGTAAAGGACAAGTATTATTAAACCCCTATATTAGAGATGGGGAAAAGAGGTGCAGACAGATTATGTGGCTTTCTAGTCTAGTAAGTAGTAGAACTGAGCCTTCTGACCATAAAGCCCGACCTCCACGTTACCTCCTCTTTTAGGGGTATTCAAGGAATGCCCCTAATCCATTGTAGTCCAAACCTGTAAGATACTTTTCCAATGTTTGGAATCTTGGGGGATTGTGTGTGGGTTTTTAAAAAATCTATCTTGAGTAGGTTATAGGTCCCAAATGCTGTATTCAAGTTTGGACTCTCCTTGTGTGGGCTAGGATATAGGGAAAATCACATTGCTTTCCTTTTGTCACCTGTCTTTATCACTTGATGCATTGCAATTGATGTACAGATAAAACCAGCTTAAAATACACACCCAGGCCAGAGTTGAAGAATAAAGGCAATGACGAAACGTCAGCCAGAGGAGTGGGTGTGGAAGCAGGAATGGGCAGTACTGTTTCTCTGCCTTTTGGGTGATGAGAAAGATGTCCTAATTGTATAAGCCTGTGTTTTGCTTTGTTTTGTTTTAAGCATCAAATGACACATTTTCTTGCCTACCTCCCATGGCTGCATTCAACTGTCTATAACTTGGAGAGCCTCAGAAAGAGTATAGCTAGTGTGTGTGTGTGTGTGTGTGTGTGTGTGTGTGTGTGTGTGTGCGTGCCCGCGGGGTTGAGGGGAGAGAGAGAGAGAGAGAAAAAAAAAAAGAGATTGAGATTCTAGGTGATTATAGCATGTCTCAGATGACTTATAAAGTCATACACAAGCTTTCCGACTGCTTGTTGATATTGTAATTCTTACATCCATTTACTTGCAACGTTGACTGTTTTACCTTTACTACACTTTTATTGAAATATTTTCCCTGTCTTCATACTTTTACCTAGTCTTTGAAACTTTTTGTCCCAATCAATTTTGTTTAAATTCCTACTTAATTGTCACACTCCCTAAAGTTTTTCTTTTTTCTTCTTTGGCAGGTAAACATTTTCTCTCCTGAAGAGTCTTGTGGTCAAGAGAATAAAAAGTCTTCCTTGTAGTTCTCAGAATAAGGAGCAATTTCTTTTCCTTCTATACTGTACACTGCCCAGCACTGCTTTAGTTGGCACTCGATGGATATTTGTTTACTCAAAATAAAATAGATTCTAAAGAACATTACCTCAAATACCACATTCATTCCTTTACCTAGTTTCTGGTAGCTCCTTTTATATTATCGTGGAGTGGAAGTAAGGGGCACAATAAAGCTCCATAAACTTTTTTCTAAATTAATAAATTTTATTTTTTTAGAGCAGCTTTAGATTTATAGAAAAATGAGCAGAAAGTACAGAATTCCCATAAACCCTCTTCTCTCTCTCCAGTCTCCCCAATTACTAAGCTCGTGTGTTAGTGTGATACACTTGTTACAATTGATGGGCCAATGTTGATACATTATTATTAACTAAACTCCATAGTTTACATTAGGGCTCAATCTTTGTATTGTACATACAGAATAGTTTCACTGACCAAAAAAATCCTCTGTGCTCCACTAATTCATCCCTTCCTTCCTTCTTCCCTCCCGTTGAACCCTGTCACCCATCGATCCTGCTGTTGCTATAGTTTTCCCTTTTCCAGAATATCATAGTGGAAATCATACAATATGTAGCCTTTTCAAACTGGCTTCTTTCCCTTAGCAATATGGATTTAAGTTTTCTCCATGTATTTTCAAGTCTATAGACTTTTAAAAATTCATCAACAACATGTGTTAAACACTTACTGTGTGCCAGGCAGGGTGCTAGGTGCTGAGTATACTGTAGCAGACAAGACAGGAAAATTGCTGTCCTTGATCTAAGCTTCGAAACTGTCAGAGACTCAGCACCCAGCAACTCCAGATTTCCCAGGGCAACAAGTACTGGGCCTGTTATGTTGGAGGTTCTCTCTTTTTTTCCCTGAGGAAATAATTTGCTTACATCATCAACTATAAGGAGACCAATGTACCCACAAGTGATTTACCGTATTCCTGACTAACCAGTTCCTTCTCCTTCGTGTAGCTGGGATGAGCCCTTCTGGCTCACAATGCAGATCCTGTTCTAATGCAGATCCTGTGCTAATCCTTGACTACAACATTTGATGAAGCAAGAGAAAGGCAACTGCTCCAAAAGGTGGTCTCCACCTGTTTCTTTCAGCCTGGAGTATATCTGGATCTTCCTCCCCACCAAATAACTAACATAGATAAATTTATTTCTGCCTGCAGTCAGTAATAAAGCCTAAAATTGTAGTTAAAATTTCAAAAGATAATTTATGAATAACCAACAATATTGATGCAAATGAAAAATATAAGCATCCTCTTAGTTATTAGCTGTTTCTTCCCTTGAGATAGGCAAGACACATGCATCCTGTATCTGCTGGGATTCATTGGATTAACAAAATGAGGAATCTAGTCCCAAGCTGTTTCACTTAAAAATATTCCTTGTTTTAAGGATCTTTTTCTGGTTGCTGCTGTTGTTTGTTGTTCACTCTGAAGATGCAACTAAAGAGATGGATCTCCATTACAATTA
Organism: Equus quagga; assembly: GCF_021613505.1. Classification (NCBI taxonomy): domain Eukaryota; kingdom Metazoa; phylum Chordata; class Mammalia; order Perissodactyla; family Equidae; genus Equus; species Equus quagga. Next base: position 39,717,476 of record NC_060269.1, on the reverse strand, counting down.
ATAGCAGTTTCAAGTTTTCAGTGAACGTAGGGCATATTTTACCCTAATTTAAGGAGCAAGAATTTATCTTTTTACACAGGGAGTGCTTATCTTAAGCCATTTGGACTCTGCTTGTATTTGTCTTCTGATAAGACCAGATAACGTTAAAAATAGAATATATTACCAAACAAAGCAGTATTACATATACAGTTAGAAACAACACTGCTAAGAACATGAAAATGCACAGCAGATCAGTAAGTTACTTTAGGTTATTTTTTTCTCTTTAAGCCTTGAGGTTTTCTGTGCTATAACGTGTATTTATAGAGTCACGAGAACCAAACCGCTTTTAACCAGAATAGAAAATATCATGATGCCTGAAGAAATGAATTGAATAATTAAATCTTTCATTAATACACAAACACAATGACAATACTGAGATACTCTACTTGTCACTGAATACTTTCATAGATTTTATTTTGAAGTCTTGGGCCCACAAAAGAGGACTGTCAAAATGGTTATGAAATCACAAAAAGCGTGAATGCCCACAAACAGACAATTCTTTTCATCCCCACAGCAAGCAAGAACTCTATAACCGAAAGATAGGAAAATCTGGGAAGGGGCTTTATATAATATATTAATTTTATATCAAGAATGTGCATCCGTTTAGGACAAAAAAATTTCTACCCCAAGGATAAGAAGGGGGCATGATGATTTCAGTTATTCAAAGTGATTATTATTGGGGTAAAAAAGAGCATTTTAAATTGAGAACTATTTATGATCCTGGCTGGTTTTTTTTCCTTGTCGTCTATTTTCACGCGCAGGATGCAGCTGAAGTTCTTTGTCTTAGAGACAACCTGGATTCTCTTTGATTACAAACCTGTTATAGATTTTTTTCCTTTATCTGTTCTCTATGCTTAGATGCCCTAATCACAGCTGCTGTTTTCTTTTCTTCCTTTAATAAGGGAAGCAACACGTGGAAGGAGCAGAAAATCGTGGTCAGATGAACAGTGCCCAGGACTGGCCGGGCCCCAGGACAGGTGCTGCATGGGATGTAGGATGAGTCAGCCCTTTCGTCCAGGCAGTGTGGGAACAGGCCAGTGTGGCCTGGGGCCATATTGACGTCGGAGGGTCAGGAAAAATCAGTCATACGGATCTCGTCTTTATTTAAAAGTTTGATATCATTTCTATATTTTGCATTCATTTTTATTTAAAAAAGTTTATGTAAAATATTATATACTATAAATATAATAAAATGGAGCTATTCCATATTACTGAATATGGTACATTCTATAAGGTACATTTTTTAAAAAGTGGGAGGAATGTTCTAGATTTAAAAAGACTAAAGAGATAACAACCAAATGCAAAGAGTGAACCTTGATTACTGATTTGAAGGTACTTGATCACTGAGGTTTTTGGTGGCCTCTTAAAATTTTCATTTCAGGTGAGTGTCTTTGTGCCTCGCCCTGTCCCAGCTTCTTTGGAAAGGACAACAGGCTAAGCAGTCTAAGGGGAGGAAGACACATCTGGTGAGGGTGAGAGTAATCAGCAGTTTCCAGAAGAAGTCTTAAAGGATGAGTTGGATTTCCACCTGTCAGAGACAGTTGTAGGGAGAAGGGAGCCCATGTTAAAAGAACAACATGGACAAAGGCATCAGCAGTGCAGGCATGAGGGCTGAAACAGCAGGCAGGCCAATCAATCTGGGAATGAGATGTGTATGAGGGAGTAATGGGAGAAAAAGCTGAAAAGCGAGATTTAAATCCTTTTGTGAACTGCCTTTATGTTTAATTTAGGAGGCAAGGGGGAGCTACGGAAAATCTTTTCTTTTTCTTTTGGTTTTCAAATTAAAATGCATTTTCAATGTTTTCTTAAATTATTTCCAAGCGCTTTCATAGAAGTAGTTTAAAACTTAAAATGTGTTTTTGCTATTGCTTAAGATACATGCCTCCTCTAAATCCAGTATAAAGTGATGTGAGTGAAAATAGGATATCAGAGAGAAATTTAGAAGCAGGTAGAATAAAGACCTGGTGATTGATAATAAGCTAAATTCCTATACAGCCTAGATATTCCAGGACAGTCTCAATTTAAAATTTTCTGTTCTATTATTTTCACTAGTACATTCTGTCCTCCTCTAACTTTTTACAGCTTTGTGGAGTTGTAATTAAGTACAATAATTGACACATATTTAAAACGTACTGTTTATCAGTTTTTGCTTTTGTGTTGTTTTGGGGAAGATTAGTCCTGAGCTAACTGCTGCCAATCCTCCTCTTTTTGCTGAGGAAGACTGACCCTGAGCTAACATCCATGCCCATCTTCCTCTACTTTATATGTGGGACGCCTGCCACAGCATGGCTTGCCAAGCAGTGCCATGTCCGCACCCGGGATCCAAACTGGCAAACCCCGGGCCGCTGGAACATGCACACTTAACTGCTGCACTACGGGCCAGCCCCTGTTTATCAGTTTTGACATATGTATACGACTGTGAAACCATCACCACAATCAAATAATGTACATATCATAACCCCGAAAGTTTCCTCAGAACCCTTTGCAATTCATTCCTCTTTTCTCTCATCCTCTTCCCTCATCCTCAGGTAACCATTGATCTGCCTTCCATCACCATAGATTAGTTTGCATTCTTCAGAATTTTACGTAAATGGCGTTATGCAATATGTACTGAATATGGTACATTCTATGAGACATATTTTTAAAAGGTGGAGGAATGTTCTAGATTATGTTGAAGCATTTAGGTATAAGGTGTCATGGTTCTGCAATTTACATTCAAGGGGTTCAGAAAGATAGTTAAATAAACCAATATGGAAACAATTTAACAACTGTTGAACCTACTTGGTGGGTATGGAGTGGTTATAAAAGCTCCTTTCAAACTTCTCTGTATGTTTGAACTTTTTAAATAATAAAACATGGGTAGGAGGGGAAAGGACAGAAAATTAAAAATTGGGACTCTTCTGGAAAATCTAGGCTATAATCAATCACCAAATCTTTTGCCTACTTTTAATTCTCTCACTGATATCCTCTCTATAGTCAATCTCATCACCCCATACCTGATTTAGAATGTGTACGTCTTAAATAAGAGCAATAATGAATCTTGACCTTCACCTCACATCATATATAAAAATTAACTTAATTTGATTATAGACCTAATTACAAGGGAGCTAAAACTATAAAATTTCTAAAAGAAGATGGAGGAGAAAATTATAGTTTCCTTGGGTTTAGCAAAGATTTCTTAAGTACAACACAAAAAGCATGAATTATAAAATGAAAAAAATCAATAAATTGGACTTCAAAAAAATTAAAATGCAAATTAAAACCACAATGAGATACCACTACACACCTGAAAAAAATGGATGAGATTAAAAAGACTGATGATACCAACTGTTGGGGAGGATGTGGAGCAACTGGAACTCTCATGTGCTATTAGTGGGAATGTTAAGTGATATAACCACTTTGGAAAATAGTTGAACCATTTCTTAAAAAGTTAAACATATACCAACCAAATGACTCAGCAATTCAACCTTTAGAAAGTGACCCAAGAGAAATGAAGCATATATCTAAATAAAAACTTGTTCACAAATATTCATAGTAGCTTTAGTGTAATAGCCAAAAGTTGGAAACAACTCAAACATCTATCAACCAGTGAGTAGATAAACAAATTGTGGAATATCCACACAATGGAACTCAGCAATGAAAAAAACCCATATTGTTGTTATGGGAGAGGGGAAAAACTCTCAAAATAATTATGCAGGAGAAGACCTAGATAAACTTGGGTATAGTGATAACTTTTTTTAAATACGACACCAAAGGCATAATGGGTGAAAGAAATAAATGATAACCTGAACTCCATCAAAATCAACAACTTCTACTCTGCAAAAGACAATGTTACGAGAATAAGAAGACAAGTCACAGACTGGGAAAAAATATTTGCAAAAGACATCTCTTAAGGGGCCCATTGAAAATTTACAAAGAACTCATAAAACTTTCAAACAACCCAATTAAAAAATGGTCCAAAGACCTTAATAGACATCTCATCAAAAAAGATATACAGATGGCAAATAAGCATATGAAAGGATGCTCCACATCATATGTCATTAGGAAATGCAAATTAAAACAATGAGATACCACTACACACCTATTGGAATGGCCAAAATCTGGTACACTGACAACACCATATGCTGGTGAGGATGTGGAGCAACAGGAACTCTCATTTATTGCTGGTGCGAATGTAAAAAGGTACAGCCACTTTGGAAGACTTCGATGGTTTCTTACAAAACAAAATATACTCTTGCCATATCATCCAGCAATTGTGTTCCTTGGTATTTACCCAAAGGAGTTGAAAACTTATGTTCACACAAAAAACCTGCACATGGATGTTTATAGCAGCTTTATTCATAATTGCCAAAACCTGAAAGCAACCGAGATGCCCTTGAGTAGGTGATTGGATAAATAAACTGTGATACATCCAGACAACGAAATATTATTCAGAGCTAAAAAGAAATGAGCTATCAAGCCATTAAAAGACATAGAAGAAGCTTAAATGCATATTGCCAAGTGAAAGAAGACAATCTGAACAGGCTACATACTGTATGATTCCAACTATAAGACATTCTGAAAAAGGTAAGACTCTGGAGACAGTAAAAAGATCAGTGGTTGTCAGGGGTTGTGGGGGAGAGAGGGATGAACAGGTGGAGCATAGAGGATTTTCAGGGCAGTGAGATGACCAACTCTATATGATATTACAATGATGGATACATGGCATAATACATTTGTCCAAACCCATAGAATTTACAACACCAACAGTGAACCCTGATGTAATCTATGGACTTTGAGTGATTATGATGTGTCAATGCAGATCCATCAATTGTAATAATGTACCACTCTGATGGGAGATGTTGATAATAGGGGAGGTTATGCATGTGTGGGAGCAGGGAGTATATGGGAACTCTCTGTACTTTCCTCTCAATTTTGCTGTGAACCTAAAACTGCTTTAAAACACAAGGTCTATTTAAAAATTATGCTAAGTGAAAGAAGCCAGACAAAAAAGACTTCTCTGATTATTTCCTTGTGGTGGTGTTTAACTTATACCTAATGCTTTGGAAGTTAAATCTAAAGGCTTGATTTATTTTTGGCAAGAATACTTTATAGTTCATGCTGTGTATTTCATATTGCATCACATGGGGAGGTAAATAGACTGTTCCACTGTGTGATCCTAAATTTGATCATTTGGTTGCGGGGGTGATTGCCAGATCTCTTCTCTATGAAAGTCTATGTTTTTTCCTTTGCAATTAGCAAGTGATATGTGGCTTATCTATTAGCAACAAGGGAATATCTTCTCTGATATTAACCTTCTCCTAACAATTTTAGCATCCATTGATAATCCTTGCCTGAATTGATTATTTCATAAGGTTTTTTTTAAGCATTGATTTTTAAAAGTTTGGTCATTCTTCCTCAATGAATTAGCTCGGTTTTTTCTTAATCAACTGAGACTGAAAATTTTTGAATGGAACAACTTTCCCATGTTTGTTTCCCTTGACAAATCACGCTCATCCTTCATGGCTCTGCTCAGTGAGCCCTCTTCCGAAACCCTAACCACTTTCTCCTTCCTAACTTCCTAACCACATAGCTTAAGTGTTTTTAAGCCATATTGCAAATATTACTTTTTTTCAGCTCTTCATTCATTCAAAAATATTTATTGTGTCTTTGCCACGTTTTAGGCACTGTTCTAGGCATGGAGCATATAGCAGTGAATAAATTGGATGAAATCTCTGGTCTCTATTCAAGTGTATGTGTGCAGGACAGACTACAAATAAATATATATAAATATAATAGAATGCCAGGTAGAAATACTACTGTGAAGAAAAAGAAAGAAGTGGAGAGGAAAGGGTGAGGATGGGGTGTGTGTTATTTTAGATGGGATGTCAAGGAAGGTTTAACTGACAGCCATGGTGCCATGCTCACATGCCCTGGGCACTCTGGAATGATCCAGTACAAGCCAACCTTACTGAAAGCACTTGTGACTCCCTGCCTGTGGCCTGAGGGCTTCTCCCTATCTGCATGTGGCGCAGGCCCAAGCTTGGGGGACAGCCCTCAGCCAATGGCACATGGGAGTTGAAGGACTACCATCCCAGCTTCCCAGCCCCCTGGGGTGACAACTGTGAAGTGTATTCCACATGTTTCCCAGAGATTCCCTGTGGGAGTGAGCCCTAGTTGTCCTCAGTAGTACCCTGCTCATTAAAGTGCTCTGTACTGTTTCCTTCCTACTGCTGTCTCACTTCTCCACTCCTTTACCAGTACTTCCTGGTATCACATTTTACATTTCAAACATACCACTTGCACTCAGATCCTTAGTTTTGGAGGAACCCAGCCTAAGTCAGTAGGTCCTGGAAGTGATGCAAGGAAGGAGACCCTCAGGATGGGATTCTAGAATTGGATCGCTTGCTGGTCAGATGGCAACAATGACCCTGTTACTGTGGGTGAATGGGGCCATGATAATTTCTGGCATGCTGGAGCATCACTATGTCTAAGAGTCTTACCTGTGATGAATTAGGATGGTGTGCGGGTGCAAGAAAATGCACTGGCCTATAGAGTAGCTCTTTAAATAAAAGATATGGGGGACAACGATAATTATTAGCATGTTGGAATTGGTTGGTTGGTGTTAACCGCTAGAGGAGCCATGAAGGAAGCATGTAACAGGCTCAGATCAGAAAACCATTAATTTAGAGCACAGGTTGAAAGAAAGCCAGAAATCTTCCATGGCATCTTTTAAGGGGAATCTCATCTCCTGTAGACAGAGGGTAGACAGAGCTGGAAAATAAGACCTCAAATTTGATCTTAAGTATAGCAGAACTAAAAAGGAGGTTGCCAGAAGGTTCTTATGCTAAAATTCGAGACCTGAAAGGGAAGGAGAAGAGCACTGAGACCTCCAATGGGGATGTTTGGGTCGACGGGATTGAGGATTCAGCTCCCCAGATTCCTCTGAACATTCTGAGCCAGAATTCTCTGGAGCCCTTCCTCTTGCTAAAGGAAACCAGTCTCCGATCGCCTGGAGATTGTGCAAAGCTTTACCTAGGGCAGATGCCGTCCAAGATTTGCAAGATGACTCTTGTCCGTAAGATCTTTCCTGGTCTCTCTTTATTGCTTTTAGACTAACAATTAGAAGTCTTCTTATGAGCCAAGCAGAGAAATACTGCTATATGAAGAAAGGGATTATTCACAAAAAGCACTGCAAAACCTGGCAAATATGTATCAGCAGGAGCTGGGAGAATTTGCCTGGAAATGGATCTTAAAGGTGCTGGATCAGGGAGGACAGACTATATATCAGGACAGGGGAGAGTTTATTAATATGGGTGTATTATCCAGAGATGCAAGTCTTAATATCCTGGTAGAACTGTACCTAGTACATTGCAAGAATGGCCTTGAAACTTGAAAACAACAATGAGATGGAGATGCTGGAATTTCTTAGAAGAAAGATGAGGAAGGGGTAAAAAAATTCAAACAGGTTGGAATTAAGAATGCATTTATTATACAGCACCAGAAAACCCACCAGCTAACAATGTTCCCTGGGAAGGCTCAGAGGACATTGCCTTCACTAAAGTGATAAGGAATGTACTAATACATTCTGAGAAGTTCAGAATTGCTTGTCCTCTAGATCAAGATTGATGGCAAGAGATGCCCCAGAGTCAATAGCAATAACAGGATTCTAGAGGCCGGGTTGGCAGCACTGGGCCATCAGGGGCAACAGGGATATAATTATGGTCGCTTACATCAACCTGAATAAATCTTAGGGACCTAATGTTGATGGGGGGAAAAGTGAGTCCCAGAAGAACAGGTGAATTATTTAGATTTTTAAAACATGCAAAATGAAAATGTATGTGTGTTTATGTGTGTGTATGACAGGATAGTAAACACAAAACCAGAATAGTTCTGTGGGAAGAAGCGGGAAGAAAGAGGGAGGAAGAGGGAAGAGACTAGGGATGGAGGAAGGTGTATAACAGGACTTCTAAGGGATTGGTAATATTCTCTTTCTCAAGGCAAGTGGTGAGTACGTGGGTGTTCATTCTATTGTTATTCTCTATACACATAAATTGTACTTTCTGAATGTATTTAATATTTAACAAAAATAATTTAAAGAAGTGAAGCCTAACCGTAATTCCTTGCTAGTTGTGACTTACAGTAGAGAGTAGTGGTGGGAACGTGGGTGTTGGGCTTTGGTATCAGATAGACCCAAATTCAAGTCACTTCCTGGCTGTACAACCTTAGGGAAGTTCCTGAGTCTCTGAGTGATAGGTTTCTCACCAGTAAAGTGATTTTGATAATATCTGTCCAGCAAGGTAGTAGTTAGGATTAAGTGAGACAATTTGCATAAATCTTATAGTCAATTCCTGGCACATATCAGGTGCTTGAGAAATAACAGTTGCTATTTAATAGATTTTTCCATGCTTCCCGTTTATTCCCTTTTAGAAATTTTCCGTCTTCCTCATTTGACTTTATTCAACTTAATTATTTCCTGCAAGCAAAGCATTATGTTGAGTGGGCTACACCTTAATTTTTAAAAGATATTTTAAGTTAGTTTTAAAATACCATTATCTCATTTGATGCTCTCTTTCTATCCTCAGTGCCTAGTACAGGTTGGAACATGGAAGGCGCCCCAATAAATCTTAGCAAATGAATGAATGTAGAAGGTAGGTATAATGGGTTGAATTGTGTTACCCCCAAATTCATATGTTGAAATCCTAACCTCTAGTACCTCAGAATGTAACAGAATTTGGAGATAAGGTCTTTAAAGAAGTGGTTAAGTTAAAATGAAGCCTTTAGGGTCGGGCCCTAATCCAATATGACTAGTGTCCTGATAAGAAGAAGAGACCGTTAGGGATGAGCTCCTACAGAGGAAAGGCCATGTGAGAACACAGCAAGAAGGCAGCTGTGTGCAAGCCAAAAAGAGAGGCCTCAAGAGAAACCAAACCTGCTAACAGCTTGATCTTGGACTTTCAATCTCCAGACTATAAGATAGAAATTTCTGGTATTTAAGCCACTTGGTCTGTGGTATTTTGTTATGGCAGCCCCAGCAAACTAATACAGTAGGGCAAATATGATTATCCCCTTTATCAATGTGTAAACTGAGTCTCAAGGATTAAGACCCATACAGACTTATATAAGCAGTAAAAGGGCAGCGGTGCCCATTGAATTGAATCTAGATGTCAAGTTCTGGTTCTTTCTACTACAGCATGCTTCTTTTCAAATTGTGCTATGTTAAGATGTTTCAACCTGTACAAACGTGTTAAATTAAATTCTTGTTTTTATCAAAATAATATATAGGCTTCTAAAAAACAAGAGTCGTGTGCCTTTCCCCTCATCTAATGTGGCTTCCTTAGAGGCAACTACTTTCAACTCTTTAGGTGGTTTTCCCCTTAGCATTTGTATCTAAATAACATCCTAATACAGCTATGTCATGATTTTTCAAATCAAGACATCATCTATTATTAAAAATGGGTCTTTAATCATCTCAGCACACACACACACACACACACCCCCACTATCTCACCTCCTACATCTTAATAAAGTTTTATCACAATCTTTGATTCTTTTCTTCTTCCATACTGTCTCAATTTTCTCCAGGTTAATTTTCTTTTTTGCTTTCATATTAGACTTTCCTCAAATGTCTTGTGATCCTTGGCTTCCATTCATACTTAAGAAAAACCTGTTTCTGCTTTACCCTGAATCCGTGCCTTCAGAGGCAACTAGTGACTTCAATTTTGGACATTTTCTGGGATACTGCACCAGGGATTGGCTGCTTATTGCTGGACACTCTGCTGCAGGAACTTGTGCTTTAGCTTCCTTTTCTCTAAGTTAGTTATTCCTTATCCACCAACCTTCTATCTTCTAGAATTTCCTGACATCTCTTTTCTGCAGTCATCTCATCTCCTGTTCTCCTTGTACTTTTTGTGCCTTTTTATTCCTTTACTGTTATTTTAAGGAGTTTTGAGAGGAAGTGGAAACAAACGCAGGTTTTTAAACAGTAGCCTACATTTCTAATTTTGACTTTTCTTGGGTTTCTATTATTAGACAGTAAGTAATGGTTAGTATCACCTCAATGTAAATGAATAAAAATATCCCTGAGTAACTATTTTTCCAGTTGTCTCTGTCAAAGCTTCTTTTACATTGAAAACCCCAGCTTGCGTTATGAGTAAAAAGAGTAATATAATATTTCATACTTAGTTATCACTTAAATCTGAAGACTTTCGTGTTTTGAGCAAGGTGAGGAGGGTGTGCACACAGGAGGAGGGACCCGTATGGAGTCAAATTCTGAGCAGGCTGAGGAGGCCTTCCACATGGAGGGTGACCTGGTGTGTGGTAGTGAAGCCTGAGCTGGGAGAGGAGAGGATCTCCACTTAAAGGAAGCAGGGCTCCTTGGTAGGGTGCCACATTCAGCATATAAAAATACAGCAAATATTTAGTAAATAAGAAATTATTGCATAAGACATACCTACACTAAATATTTATTCATATTTATCTGAAATTCAAATTTAACTGAATTTAACGTATATTTAATTTGGTAACCTTGGAGAAATGGCCAATTCCAGCACTGGGGCAGGGAAAGTACAACATTAACCCAGAACATTCTGTTGTGTTAGAAAAAAGAAAATACTCAAAGAATGATGGGACAAAATGACATAGAAGCCAATTTGAAGGGATTCCCACTGGCCAAATATGGGGCAATTTAAGCATCAAAATAAATGATACTAGTAACAGATTATAATCCATTGAACAAAACAGGAAACCGTGAGGCCACACTCATATAAGTAAAAGAGTAAAATGAAAGTTTGATGAGGAATAAGATATTTATTTTGATATAAAGTAACTCCTCACAAAATTAATACTTATTAATTCCAAACAGAAAAAATAGTAACTTCATTTTGGAGTTACTCATTGTGGAGAAGCCTGGCAGACACCATTTTAATCAAATGATTAAAGTGAATGTCATCAGTAATAAGACAAATTGAAACTGAACATCATCTGATGAGATGCAGTAAGATTGCAGCGTCACTTTGGTGATATTCCTGCTAAACACAAGGACACCCAAATTGAGGGATCTTCCACAAAATAACTAGCTATAACCTTCAAAAGTCTGGAGGTCATGAAAGTCAAAGAAAGAGTGAGGAAACATTTCAGACTAAAGGAGACTAAAGAGATGTGACAATTGCAACACACATTCTGAAGCGTGTTCTTTACTTGCTATGAAGGATGTTATGGAAACAAGTGATGAAATTTAGTGGGGGTCGTGTCTCAGGATTAGGTACTACGGATTATTGATGTTAATTTCCTGATTGCGTTGTGATTATGTGGGAGAACGTCTTCTGTATGTGCTCTTAAGGATTTGTAGGTGATGGGGCACTGGGCTGACAATTTACTCCCAAACGGTTCAAGATAAAACAAGTTCCTTATATTATACTTGCAACTTCTCTGTAGGTTTCAGATTGTTTTAAAAGAAATAAAAAGAATACTTATTTTTGGTTTCAAAAGGGAAATGAATATTTAATCATTCCTACATATGGGTCTAAAACAAGAGCTTAAAATGTCACTAATAAGATGTGTTTTGCAATGATGACGTAAGAGACTAGAAGCCACCATCTGGAGATCACAAATTCATTTGTTGAAAAACGCTCCTGAAATTAAATTACAGAATTTTTAAACTACAAGAGGCAAAAAAGAGGATTCTATGTATTACTGATATTTATATGCAAAGCATTGGGGAAAACTGCTGTTTAAAACAAAAAGCAATGGTAGCTATTTCTGGGGTTTAGCCAGTGGCATTTCATCTCTGGGATAGATAATCCTTTTAAGAAAAACATCTTTAGGGCTGGCCCAGTAGGATAGTGGTTAAGTTCTTATGCTCCCGCTTCAGAGGCCTGGGGTTTGCTAGTTTGGATCCTGGTATGCCCTGGCGAGGACCTACACCCTGTTCATCAAGCCACGCTGAGGCAGCATCCCACATACAAAATAGAGGAAGATTGGCACGGATGTTAGCTCAGGGACAATCTTCCTCACCAAAAAAAAAAAAAAAAAAAAAGGGAAACATCTTTAAGGGTTTTATGGGTTGAATGTTCACATGTTGAAATACTACACTGCCATTCCCTGGGTTATGGTACTAAGAGGTGAGGCCTTTGGGAGGTAATGAGGATTATATGAGGTCATTAGGGTGGGGCCCTCATGAATGGGATTAGTGCCCTTACAAGAGTTAGGAGAGAGGTTGCTGCTTTCTACTCTCCATCATGTGAGTATACAGTGAGAAGTCTGCAGTCTGTGACAGGAAGGGGGCTCTCACCAGAACTTGACCACGCTGGCACCCTGATCTTGGACTTCCAGCCTCTAGAACTTTGGGAAATAAATTTCTGTTGTTTACCAGGCACCCAGTCTATGGTATTTTGTTATAGCAATCAGAACAGACTAAGACAAAGTGTGTCAGACATGGCTAATTTCCTGCTCTTTATCTATTCTTCCCACTTTCCTTATTAACAGAACTCCAACTTCACTTTGGGCCACAACGGCCAGCTAAATTACTCCTAAGCCTTCTTTAGATCTAGGCCTGGTCCCAAGGACCCACTCTATCAATGAGACTCAAATAGAAGTGTGCTGGAAATGTTGGGAAAAGAATCAGCTTTTCCTTATATGGGCATCACCCTTTCCTCTTCCTTCCAGTCTGCGATTTGGATGTGACTCCCGAGGAACAGCAGCCTATTTGTGACTCATTAGGCAACAGGCTTGATGATAAAAGTCAATGTGACATGGATGGCAATAAGGATGGCAAAGAAAGAAGAATAGCTTGGGTATTTGATAGCATTACTGAGCTGCCGTGCCAACCATGGACTCCCTACAAGTGGCTTTTTCATTAAGAGAAACAGAGAACCCTCTACATGTTTATAACAGTTGGGTTTTCTGTTATTTGCATTTGTATATATTATTAATGAGTTTGATGGGCTTTTTTTGTAAAAGGTATGGACCCAAGAGAGTTGAATTGTGTGCTCAATAAAGTAAAGAGAACCTTGTATGTAAGGAGATTGTGTTGGAGAGACGTGAGGAAGGTGTTTTAGAGTAGCAAATACAGGGTGATTGGAAGAGACCTAAAGAAAGACATAATTACTAAGAAATTCCCGAAGGCTGCAACTGGCCAACTGTTTTAGGAAAAGTTATACCTGACATTGATTTTGAAGTTGTTTCCTGTGCTGTAAGTTGGTTCTTATACTATAACCCTTTGTTACCCCTTAGCCTAAAAGTCTGCTACATAGAATGGTCTTGTGTTAATGAAATGAAATAGTAGTGTCCAGTGTGGGGCAAGGCATTGAAATGATGAGGATGCCAGCCACAGTGGAGAGAGCTGGCTCTGAACTTTTCATGGAATATAATAACCAATTTTATTTGGTTATGAAAAGAAATGTCTGGAATGTAAGTCTGCAGAAGCTGAGGATATCTTCATCCTTGAAATGCAAGCCTATTTGTTGAAAAGGAAGCCTTAAACAAACACCTGGAGAAGCAGATGTTCTATTACGTTGTACTTCTTTTACAGAAGTCAATCTCTAAGGTTTTTGTTTTCTTTTCTCTATAAGTTCTTTTGTAGTCTGGATTGGAACTCAGAACTCATGTTTCTATAAAAACAGTATAACAAAAGGGGGTTGCATTCTCACATCAGGTCACAGAAGCTATATAACCCAACCCCAATAGACTAGAATGCTAACGCAATGACTTGCTATTTCTTATGTTTCTCAGTGCAAACTTGGTATTAAACTCAGCAACTCAACACGACACAACTTTATATTTTTCTCAGTTCACTGTCTGATAGAGGTCAGATAGCACTCCTCCACGCAGCAACTAAAGAATCTGGACTCCTTCTAGCATGTGATCCAATATCTTAACATCTTTTGCTCTAAGCATTGTAGACAGGGGAGAAATTGCAAGCTGATCAGACTTTAGGGATCAAGCCTGGGAGTGGTACACATCGCTTCTACCTGCATTCTGCTGGTCAGACTAATCACAGGGTCCCAGCCTAACGACAAGGGTGGCTGGGAAACATAGTCTTCTTATGTGGCCAGGAAAAGGAAAGGGAATGTGGGCATCTTGCACCTATTTTGCAGGATTTTGTGAAGACTAAATGAAATAACTGCACATTCTAGGTTCTTGACAAATGTTATGACCTTCCCTTCCTTTGGAATCAGCCAAGTACACACTAATGGTGGCAGGTTGCAGTGTTGGTGGGTTCTGATGCAAAGGACTTCTAGTGAGAGGGTTTTGGTAAAGGAAATCAGGTGCAGATTCTGGTAGAGCTGAGCAGAGGTGGTGGTGCCCTGAAATGTGGGTTGAGAATAAGAGAAGATAAAGCACTGTGAAGTTTGATGCTCTTGAAAGGATTCCCGGAAAGTTAGGACAAATTCAAGGAGAGGGGAAAGAGGTAATAGGGTTTTGGCTGGGAGAAAGATCAGGGCTTTCCAAGGAAGGCATGGTGGGCAAAGGTGGAAGGAAGCAGTGTCTACGAAATTGTACAGGTTACTTTCGGAAAATAGGGGAATGCTCAGTACCTCAGTGAGTGACTCCTGCAACTACTGAAGTTGTACTAAGTGCAGTAAGTCAAAGGGGAGTGAAAAAGCTACTGACAAAAGGGAGATCATCCTTTACTGAAAATACATAATGCTCTTAGACTTAAAATATAACATTTTTAAAAAGAGAGGAATGATAACATAAAGCAACTACTTCCAAATATTAATGGAGAGTCCAGTTTTTAGTTTCTCTAAAAATATTTATATTTAAATATGATTGAAGAATGCAATGTATGAACCTTGATTGGATCCAGTTTGGGGGAGGGCGCAAGCTCTTAAAAATATTGTATACTTGAAATTTGCTAAGAGAGTAGATCTGAAAAGTTGTCACCGCACCAAAACAACAAAAAAAGGTAACTATGTGAGGTGAAGGGTGTGTTAACTAACTTTATTGTGGTAATAATTTCAGACTACGTATGTATATAAAATTATCACGTTGTACACCTTAAACTTATACAATGTATTTGTCAGTTATATCCAAATAAAGCTGGAAAATATATTGTTGGGACAATTAGAAAAATTTATATATGAGCCATGTTTAGATATAGATTTGGGTTAATTTTCTTAGGTCTGATTCAAGGTTCGGGTTAGGTCCATCTTTTTCCTAGGTGACAGCTGAAGTACTTGGAGTGAAGCATGATGACGCCTGCAGCTTAGTTTCAAATGGTTCAGAAAAAGTGCATAAAGCAAATATGGCAACATGTTAACAATGACTGAATCTAGGTGGCAGGTGTGTGAACACACATTATATTACTGTTTTGACCTTTCCGTATCTTCAAAAATTGTCATAATGAAAACCTGAAAAATGATAATAGATTTGAAGGTTTCTAGCAAGTGATTATTTATTTGCTTATCAAGAAAGTTTAAGGTTAAATTATCAAAGATTACAAGTGATCCAGTTATTGCATTTATTTTCTATTAAAACTAGTAGTCATCTATCATTCATTTTTAGAATCAATCTTTTTGAAAACCCAGATGATGCTAAAGGCGACAAAGGGGCAATCTCATCAAACAGCTAAGTTTACTAGGGTGATTTGTTCTTGTATTTAAAAATGTCATTAAGTTCTGATATCCTCCAATATTTTTAACAGCATTGTGAAATTATTAGGGAGCTGATCACCAAATCCAAGGTCCTTTTCTGCATTATTTGGCACTGCTAACCACTGTGTTCTTTTGTGCAGCTCTTTTCTCAGATAATGTAGACGTATGGTAATTCTTTGAAGAGGCGATGGCGCCTAGTGACGGATTGACTATAAAGGATGAAGGGGAGAGTGGAGAAACCCACTTTTTTTTAAAGCAAGTTTCCATGTAATCCATTTTTAGCACTGTTATTTATGTTAATCTTTAAAAATTTTATTTATTTTCGTTTGTATCAATCTTAATCTAATCCTAAAGCTGTTAGGTGTAAAATAAAGTCTCCTTACTCAATGGTAGAATAAGAGGTTTGCCATGGGGAAGTGAACAAAACTCTATAAACCATGGGAATTAATTTACCTTACTGCTCCAGAAGACTGAGTCAGTGTGATATAATGGCAAGCTTACTCTATTTGAAGACTTGGGGTGGAGTCCAGGCTTCCTATTTATTTGCTCTTTTAACCCTGAGTAAGTCGCTTAATTTCTCTGGGTCTCATATTCCTCCAGTTTTAAAATATCACTGACTCCAAAGAAAGAACTGACAGATAAGAAAATGATAAAAACAATCAAAAAGAAAATTTGTCAGGTAGTGATATGGATGGTATGTATTTGATGTTAATGAGTGAAATTAAAAAAGAAAACCCAAAGAAACCCAAACCAATCATGTATTTTAGCAGGAACTTTAGGAGGAAAGAAAAAGCCATTGTAACTTTTATAAAATAAATGAACCCGGGAAATGAAAAAAAAAAATCTGTGGTGGGGAAACACTTTGTCATATAGTTGGCTGTAAAATACAAAGCAGCAAAGAATAGAGTTTAGTTACACGGATTCAAGAGAACAAAAATTGCCTTTATTTATTTGAGGGAAACTAAATCACAACAAAACCCAAAACCACTATGAGGGATTTCAGCAATAATTTAATAGTTGAAAGCATGGCATTATTTTGGAAGTGAAAAAAAAAAAATAAAAAATAGTCTTATCCTACTCTTAAGAAGTTTATATTCAAATTCATAAAAGATAATTAGGTAAACTCTAATTATTCTTATTTTCAAAGAACTTTTCCCAAATATAAGTCACTTGGTAGCATTACCTTACCTGAAATATATTGTTCAAATGTGTACTATAAAAGGATACTGGAAAATGGGGCATCTCTGAGATTAGGCATGAAAAAGATAATGTCACACTTCACAAAAAGGAAATCCAAATGGCTAGTTGATATGTAAAAAGGTCCTCAACAGCGTCAGTAATCAGGGAGATGCAACTTAAAACTACAATGACACACTACCACACACTCACCAGACAGGCAAAACTAAAGAGTGAGGGTGTAGTTGAGGGTGTGGAGCAAGGGGATTCATACATGGTTGGTGTGAGTATAACACTTTAGAAAACAGCTTGGCGTTATTTATTCAAGTTTATGACACACATTACCACTCCCAGGTATATACTATACAGAAACTGATATAGATGTGATGGAATACATCTATGAAGAATGTTCACAGCACCATTTATAACAGCCCCAAACTGGAAACAACCTAGACGTCCATCAACAATAGAACAGCTAAATAAATTATGGCATATTGCTACAATGGAACACTGTAATATGCAGCAATTAAAATGAACAAATTACAGCTATATGAACCCGAACAACATACGGATTAAAAATGATGTTGAGCAAAAGCAGTAAGCACAACAGATTACATATTATGTTGTTCCATTTAATAAAGTTCAAAAGAAAGGGCAAAACTAAACAACATATTGTTTAGGGATGCACGCTTGTGACAAAACAATAGAGAAAAACAAGGAAATGATTATCACAAAAGTTAGATGGTCAACTCTAAAAGGGAGGGAGAGTTGTGTTCAAGAAGGTCACTGGGGGGGCTTCTGGGGTGCTGGCAATGTTCCATTTTTTGACCTGGTGAGTCACACTGAGGTTTCTTTCATTACTCATTATACTGATTAACTGCTTTATGCATTTCAATGTATATTTCACAATAAAAATGCGAAAGTAATTGAATATTGTAGATAGCATTTCTAGAAAGAAATTTTGCCAGATAATTTAGCTTATGAAATCTTTGACAGTAAAAACCACCGATGTGGGATAATAAAACTGATTAAACAGTCTCTCACAAGAGCTCGCTTTCAAGCGTAGGAGAAAAGAACCCTATGCAAATATCCCTTTGTTATATTTTAACAGAGTATGCAGATCTTTATCACAAACAAATTGATGAAGCAGGGAAAGAACTCTGTTACCTAAAACTTCAGAATTTTGAATGAATGGTTCTCTCCTCTGGATTAATAAGAAATAAAAGAACTAAAGAGATGCAGACCAAGTTGGAAATGCATGAACTTCCTCCTCTCCAGTCACCAGTCCCAGCTGTTTCCTCCAGTTAGCATGCTGGGTGGTGAGGTGGGTGGATCTTGCCCAGTAAGCTTAGCGCAGCTGTTCCTTCGTAAGTAGGTGGCTGAGGGCTCTCCTGAGTGCCATTCTATCTCAGCACTAAGGTTCTAAGGTGGAGCCACTGACAATGAAACCAAATCAGGCTGCTGAAAAACCAAACGTGGCACACACTTTTCTGGAGGCGTCCTCTGCTGGGCTTCAGAGCTCTGGTGTTTGCTCTCTTTTTATCTAAAGCTGACAGAATTTAAAATCTGAGGTGCTCAGCTTCACAAAATTCCCTATATCTGTGCACTTTACTCCTTCGATTTCCACCAGCAAATTAGGAAAAGGGACAAAACTAAAAAAAATTATTTTGTAGCCATATTGGGCCATCACTTAGTGGTTTGATTCCCTATGAATCTTATTTGGAAGGACATGGCAGGGGATTGGTCATGAAAAGACAGTCAAATCCAGGGTAGTTTAAGCAGGATAGTTAACCCGGGTCTTGGAACTTTGGATCAAGGGCAGGCAGGCAGGTGCTACTTTGTGAGTCTCTTCTCACTTGTGCAATACCCTCCTCCCACCTCCATCACTTTTTCTGCAGTATTTTAATAAAAACGAGCCCTTGGATTTACCCAGTTAGAAGTTTCCTAGGTCTACTGTTTGCCGATGGTGGTGGCAGTAACGGTAGAAACCTAGAGTCTCCCAAATCTGACTATAAACACTTGCTCCTTAACCCCTGAGGTGGAAAGACTTGTAAAATCCATTACTGCCGCCTGTAGAGGAGGCAGGGTGTGCCAGGGTCCAGCGACAGAACGGTGGAATCTGCTTCCTTTCATCGTTGCTGCTGCTTTTATCTCATTCTCACACTATTCACCAGAACAGGTTCAAGCCAGATTTCTGAGGATTTTGGTCTTTTTATCTTAAAATTTCTTTTCCTAGAGAACTATACTTTCAACTTCATGAGTTTTTACTTGAATTTACTTTCCAGGATAACATCTGTAGGAAAAGCTGCATAATAGTAATAATATTTATTTTAGAAAGGAAATAGCCTTTGAGTCAGACCTGAAACACAGGCCAAAATTTCTTGATGACGGTAATAGACACTGATTAACCACCAAGACCAGCTCTCCAAAGCTTCAAACGGCAAGCAAGAACGATTCCTAAAAGTGAGGCACTACTAAAGTCTCCCCTGAAAAACAGCCAAAATTCCTTCCACAATCTCAGGCAGGATGGCTCCCTTCCCTCACCCCGGCAATTCGTCTCCTTTTTCACTAAAGACTCAGGTTGTGACTCAAGCCGCACCCCCATTTCCTTTCTCGGGAGGGGGCGGGGAGAGAAGAGATGTATTACAACTCTAGTCTTCACAAGGCTATGCAGTTTACAAAGCGCTTGCATTTCCATCAACTCCTCTGAGCTCCGGGAGTGCCACGTGAGGGAGGCATTCATTCATTCACCAAACATTTGCTCCGCCCGACCACACGTTATCGGGCGCTGGGTCTCGCCCCACACCTCGGGAAGGGTGGGGTGCGCGCTCTCTGGAGCAGGTGCAGAGGATCAGGCTGCAGGACAACTCCTCGCTCAGTCCGGCTTTTCGAAGGCCCGTTTGGGGCCAATTGCCTCACCTTCGGGTTGTGCGCCCGAGCATGGCCGCGCGGCCTGGGCCTCCTCCTTGCTCCCAAAGGAGCAGTCACCACCTGCCCTGAAGGAAACCGCTAAGAGCAAGCTCTCTCCGCCGCCCTCGGGTCAGGGGTAAGATCAGGCGGCAGCTTAGGCTCCACTCGGCTCCTCCCCTTCCTCTCTTCAGTTCTGACGCGGCCGTAGAGGCGGCGGCAGCGGCGGCGAGTCCCGCGGCCCGAGTCGCACCCACCCGCTCGCCGAACCCCGACTTCCTCTTCCCTTCGAGCGTCATCAGAGCGCGTCAGAGTTGCCCAGGGCGGGGTGGTTGGAAAGGGAAAAAAAGGCCAGCGAAGGAAGCCTCGGAGCGGAAAGAAAAGGGCGGGGGGAGGAGAGCGGTTGCTAGGTGACTTGCGTCATCAGTCTGCGCCGCTTTCCTCCCGCCCCTCTCTCTGGAGTGAGGCGAGAGCCCCGCACAGAGCGAGGGAGACAGCGAGCTGAGCTCCGGGCGCTACCGCCACCGCCGCCGAGAGCGTGAGAGCGAGGGAGCATCCGAGAGACCCAGCCCCCGTGCACTGGCCGCCGCCGAGACCTCCGCCCTAACCTGGGCCAGCGGGAGCCGCCGCCACCCCTCTTCTCCCCCCCTCACCTTCCCGGCCGGCAGCGGCGGCTGCACACGCCGGAGCCCGAGCCCGAGCCGGAGCCGGCGGCTGGGGGGCAGGGAGGCGGCTACCTCGGGCCGGGACTAGTCAGCTGCTCCGCGGTGAGAGGACGCTGAGGAGGGGCCGGAGCTTCTGTCTCGTCCCGGCGCGCGGGGCGAGGGACCCCCAAGGTGTAGGGAGGGGGTCCCAGCCGCAGCGACACATGCGGGAGCCGGGAGCGGGGGCGGCGCCGAGCGGAGCCGGCCGGGTCCCCCACCTCGCCGCCGCCTCGGCCACCCTCCCGGGCCCGTAGCATCTCGCCTCGGAGTGTATGAGCCGGGGCCCCAAGCCCAGCAACCACCCCCCGGCCGGGGGGGCGGGGACCCCGATGTGAAGCGGCGGCCGGGGCGGCGGGGAGAGCAGGACCGGCGCGGCCGTCCTTTCCTTCTCTTCCCCTCCCCTCTGCCCCCTCGGGGGTCTTCTCCCTGGCCAGTCGCCGGCCCCCCGGCTCCTCGGCTGGACTCCGGGAGGAGTTCTTAGAGCCCCCTCCCCCGCCCCAGCCCCCAGGGCGGCGGGGCCGGGGGGGACCCGGGGGGCCGGCCGCAGCCTCCGCCTAGAGGAAACTTTATAAAGACAAAATCCGGAGCCTCTCAAACGTGACTGTCCCGGGAGAAGTGGCCCAGGACGGGCAGGAGACTCAGCCTGAAGAGACCCAGGAAGAGGAAAAGGAGGTAAGCGGGGCCGCCACCGCCTCTGCTCCAGCGGCGCGGAAGAGACCCGAGTGGCCGTCTGGTTTAGCGACACCAGCACCGCTTCTTCCTCACGGACGCGCCGGAGTCTTCCGCAGCTGCCGCCTCGGTCCGAAGGAGGAAGGGAACCAACCCACTTTCTCAGCGCCCCGGCTCTTCTCTAAAGTGTGAGTGGCCCCGCGAAAGGGAGTGGAGGGGTGGAGAGTGGGAAGATGCCGGTGCGACCTCCGGGAGTTCTGTTTGCCAGGAGTGTCGGGAGTGTGCGGATGAGCGGCTGTATCCTGACTCCTCACTGCGGGGAGGAGGTATTGGGTAGTCCTGTGTTTTGTAACCTTTTAGCTCTTTGTACGTGTGATATGCAAGCTTACAGGTTTCTCTTAGAGGAGTTCTTTCTCCAGAGTGGACACTTGCACCTTTCTGGCCACTGATTGGCAGAAGGAAATTGAGGAAGCCAGAACATATGTGCACACAAAGGACATCTCTGTAATATACCTTTTACTGGTGCACCGGTGTGAACAGCGCTGTAGTTTTTGTTTCTGGGCAAATCTTATTTTGCTTCCCAAGTGGGAACCTCTTTTACCCTGGGAATCCTGAAAGTAAAATTCTTTTCTTTTTTGACAGTCTTCCTTGAGAGATTTTCCTCTTGGTACAAGAGTTTTTTACCTTCTCAGTTTCTGGGTTCGATTCCTGTGGGTCAGGAGGACACTGTAACAGATTTTAATTACTCAGGAAATTCTCAGTTTTTATGAATCACAGCTAATTTGGAGGAGAGCATTTAGGACTTTAACCAGTTTATAGAAGTTGTTATATTTTTTCCTTTCCCAGATGCTTTGTATTTTTTTTTTAAATTTGAGTAGCATATGTCCTAATTGCTAGCGTTTTTATTTGGCAGAATGACTTGAGGCTTTGCGTGTTTGTGTTATCTTTACTTCTGTATCAAATGAGGAGAAACTTTTCATATTTAATTCTTTGAAGAATGATTTTTTTCCTTCCCTTATTTTAAAGGCGAAGTCTATAAAATCTTTGATTTGTGATTTAGGCATCTTCTCAGAGTGCCAAATTAGGATGCAGGAAAGCAGTTAACATTTCGTATATTTATACAGACCTTAAGGGTTAGGCATAGGGTGGAATTTTATATAAAGAACATAAGCAGTACTATTTGAGAATTAGGGTCCCTCTAGACAACTGTGTGGGCTCGCTGTTCCTGAAGCCACTGCTGAGAGAAGCTTTGTGGGAATGAATGTAAGCATAGGGTTATCTATGGTAACTTTTCTATTCAGGATCTTGATTAAATGTATTTAAAACTTTCTGAAACACTGTTTTCATCCTGAACTTTTTCTCCTTTGAAGTTATGAGTTCTACACGTTTGTTAGCCCCTAAACTATGTAACAATTTGTGTATTTATCAAAAACCTGTCCCTTAAAAGTTCCAAGACACATCCAGAGTTTGTGTTTTGCGAAAGGCTAGAACAAGCTGGAGTTTGTCTTTTCCTGGTTTTATAGATTTTGATTGTTCCTCTTTACCATCATCTTTCCTGACTCTGTCTGGCTTAGAATAATTTCTTCAATCCCTTTGATCACTTTTCCCTCCTCTGGAACTTCTGTTTTGTGTTTCTTTAGTGCTTTGTTCTTGTGCTTTTGTAAGGATCCTTAAATTCTGTCTATGTTAAATGGGTACTGACATGCACATATTAAGCAGTGGATGTAATGTTAGATGTGGAATCAAAAACAAATGTCGTTGGATTTGTTGTCTTATTTTATGACCTTGAGGAAGTCATGTATCCCGTGTTTCACAAAGATAGGAGGAAGAGAAATCTAGTCTAGCTTGGCTGTTTTCTGGGGAGGAAGGGAGGACAAACCAACAAACTATAATTTGAGTATAGGTTGTACTCCATCAAAGTTGCTTACTAACTTGAAGACTTACTTTTTATTGCTTTGACTGTAGATTGGTTAAAAATCATGGTAATGTTTTTATTGCATATTTGGGTAGCAAAGAAACAAAGTATTTGGGGCCCTGCCTTTGAGATGCTTTTACTTGTGGGTGGCAGAGGCAATGAAACAAATTGTACGAAATTGTAGGAAAGGGCGAATGGACCAGTATTTATCAGTGACTGCTGTATGTCAGATACTGTGTTTGGTACCTTATAAGTGTAAATGTATTTGTCCATTTTTCATTAGGGAAATGTTGATGTTGGACTGTACAGAATTGGAGTGTCTGAGCTAACTCTGGAAGGGTCTCTTTTAGGAAGAAAAGAGCAGGTGGAGACAAAGTATTTAAGATTTGGAATTGGAGGGTGTGAGGGACAAATGTAATTAGGAAGTTAGCGTGATGGAAATACAGAGGGAGGCTGTTGACTAGGCTTAGGGTCAGTTTGTGTTTGTGTGGATCCCTGTTTACAGCCTGAAGCAGCAATTGAGAACAGTGTTTCTGGGAGGATAGTTTTAGATGATTGAGGAGAAATTGTATTTTAGGCCAAGAGGCATTAGATCTGGATTAAGATTTTGTTTTTCTAGGGAACCAGCATTTTTACACCATGGTCATCAAAAAGCTATACAGATGGAGGAGTGAAAAAGAAGATGCTTCTGATATTTTGGAATGATGTTAGTAGTTTCTTGTAAAAAATAATTCAGAAATTGGGCAGTTCACTTTGTTTTCAACATTAAATTTTAGGGTGACAGTTGGATGCTGAAGCAATCTCAAGACAGTAAAATAGTTAAACTAATGAATGATATGCTGAAAATGTAGAGTTGGGAGTCATTTTCAAAGTATTAAGGTTTCCTGAGAGTGCTGATGGAGAGTAAAGTGCTGAAAAGTGAGTAGTTTTACTTGGGGGGCAGGGGAAGGGGAATCTGTTAAAGTTAGCAAAGACATAGTAGGAAGAGAGAATGGAGGAGACTCTCTAAAACAGAAGTTTTAAAAGTGGATAAGATTTGAAGTTGAAAAGGGAGGAACAGCCTTTAAACATGGCTACCGGTTCAGTCGTAGGGTGAATGATTCTATATTTTTGAAACAGCTAATAAGCTTTTTGTAGAGTTTATACGTCCCTTGAGGTTAAGTTCAGAAGAATATATAGGATTTCACTGATAAGGTACTTATACACAGAAGGACAGATTTGTGTCACCAAGTTCACGTTTTTAAAGTTTGTCCTGCACTATTATCCTAAGTTTGGTCTTTAACGTGATGAAGTGAGGCTAAAAATAGCTGGCAGAGAAGGCTGCTTCCCCTGCTCACAGTTGGTGTGTGTCTTTGTGTCCCATACAATGGAGGGGATATCCCTGTGTTGGCACAGCAGTGCTGAAAATGCCTTTTTTTTTTTTTTAAACTTTTTACTAAAAAACAAAACAGCTTGGCACTTACAAAAATTCAGACATCTTTGAAGCATGAAACACTGGAAAACTGTCTTTTTTTGTGGTGAAACCTGTAGCTAATGTGCATTTAGTGTTGACTCTGACAAGGATTAAGGATTGAGAAGTAGGGAATATATATATCCACACATTTTTGTGTTGCTTAGTTCAAATTCACCACCTTCCTGGTAGCTTCTTTGGCCTCTTAAGAGTGATAATTCCAATGGCAGAACCCTCTGGGGAAGAGATATTTAGACAGGGAGCTAGATTTAGGGTGATTCTAGGATGAGGATACAGGAACTGGAGTATATCCTATATGGGTGCTTTCTGTCTTCACCCTCTACTTTCCACAACATTTTTTTATGCAGGTAAAACCATGTTTAGATGAACTTAAAGGTCAGCCTTTTTGGGTTAACATGTCTTACTAGTCAAGACAGTGGGAGAGATGGGACTCTGATAGTGGGGAATGGTAGCTTATGCACTTTGCCTTGGCAACTTTGGGATTGATATGGGATGATTAAAGAGCCTTGGGGATGTGTGTTTGTGTTTGTGTGTTTTAGCACCAGATAACCCCAAAGCCCACACTTAGGCTAGCAGTGACCCAATTCATAGACTTTGGAGATGGTTCTTGGAGAAGTCTTGTGTTGTCTCTGACATCTCATTATGTAGAGGAGAGGTTGGCAAACTTTTTTTTGTAAAGGGCCAGTTAATAAATATTTTAGATTTTGTGAACCATATGATCTCTGTCACAAAGATTCAATTCTGCTTTTGTAGTGTGAAAGCAACCGTAGACAGTATATAAGCTAAAGAGTGTGGCTGTGTTCCAGTAAAACATTATACATAAAAACAGGAGGTATGAGCCAGCCCTGATGGCCTAGCGGTTAAAGTTTGGCGTGCTTCGGTTTGGCGGCTCTAGGTGCGGAACCACACCACTTGTCTGTCAGTAGCCATGCTGTAGTGGTGGCTCACATAGAAGAACTAGAAGGACTTACAGCTAGAATATACAACTGTGTATTGGGTCTTTGGAGAGGTAAAAAGAAAAAAAAGAAAGATTGGCAACAGATGTTAGCTCAGGGTGAATCTTTCCCAGCAAAAAAAAAAAAAAAAAAAAAAAAAAACCCCAAAAAAGCCCAGGAGGTAGGTTGGGTTTGGCCTGTAATTTATGGCCACCCCCCCCCCCCCCCCCAGGTGTAGACAACTGCCAAGTTCACCAACACAGAGTATGAACTTCATTCCATTAAAAAGCTGGGTGGTCTCTGTTTTCTAAATGTGATGAGTCCCCTGGAGGCTGTCTTAAAATGATTCTGCATAAAGCATAAGTCTATTGTTCAAGATACTTTTGCCTCCATAGTGATGAAAACTTTGGATTGAAGAGCAGGGGTATACAGCTTTGCTGTATTCTAAAGGGTAAATGTAGTGTGGATTAATTTGTTTCTTAAGTGAATCTATCTCAAATGTGTTGTTTAGAAAGGATAATTCACTTTGTGCAATTTTACATTATAGCTAATGTCAAAACGTTTGTTTCGTACGTTGACAAATACCTGCACTGGATGATGGTATCCTGGTTTTGTAAATCTTATTTATCTCAGGATTTCTCTGTTTATGGGAGGGGAGGGAGTTTCTTTTGCAAGTGATCACTTTTTAGTTATTTTTAAACACGCTCTTACTTTATGTAGTATTTCTGCACATATAATTGGTACTTCAATTCCTCTTTAAAAAAAAGAGTCTATATATCTGACAATTTTAGTATACCTTTTAGAAGGTCACTATAAAGTTAATTCTCGTATTCATTAGGAGAGAGTTCTTTCCTTGTTCTTTAAAAATCTTCCTTTTAATTTTTGCCTTTTCTAGTTATTTTATCATTGTCTCAAGCTTAAGGACGGGTATCGATGTAAAAGATACAAAGTGTTCATCTCATATCTGCAAATATTCCAAATAGTAGAAATATTCTGTATTGGTGACACTTTCGGCAGACCAGGGAAAAAGGTGTATTCGTTCTTGTTAAGCAAAGCTGAATTGTCTTTACAAACAAATGAGTAAAGTTGCTTTCAAATGCCTTCTTTAAACCTTTCTTCTTTGAGGCTTTTTTCCACTAAGTGTAGACCAGTGTATCTTATGCCTTAATGTACTTTTAGATTTTTGCTACTTTCTCATGGTACCTCATTGATACTTTATTATGATACCTTTCACAGCATGTTTAGAGTGTATTTTCTAAATGTATGTGACATTTCCTGGACACTATAGGATATATATTTCCTAATAGTGTTACTTTTCCACATACGTATATTTAAAATTTCCTCCTATTCCACCTTCAGAATTCTGAAATATTTGAGGGAACATCTGTACTTAATCTGGATATTGAACAAACTGATGTATAACAATTTTTCTAATACATTCCTTTAAAATTTTCAAGTAACACTTGATTTCTCTAAAACAGTAAGCTAGTACAAGAAAATATGAGAGCCTGTATTTGTGTTGTATTATCTTGCAGTGCCAGTAGTTGAAAAATAATAAGCAAAAATGCACAAGAGACCATATTGCTTGAGTATCTTATGTTTTGCTCTTTTCACAACACCTAAGGGATAGCTAGTAGATCAGTTAGGTATTGTGTAGTTTCTGTTGGCTATGCTCTGTCGCCTCTGCCCTTTCTTTCCAGCTGAAAAATAGCTGCTGGAAGTCTGGGTGGCTTTAGGAAGGAGATAGTATGTGCTGTGATGTGTGTCTGGGTGTACATGTATCTAGGGTATTGTGCTAGTTGCTCTTTTCTGCATGACTGCCCTGGACTTTAGGAGATAATGAAAGATATAGTACAAATTTTTTTTGGTGAGGAAGATTGGCCCTGAGCTAACACCTGTTACCAATCTTCCTCTTTTTGCTTGAGGAAGATTGTTCCTGAGCTAACATCTGTGCCAGTCCTCCTCCACTTTGTATGTAGGATGCCGCCACAGCATGGCTTGATGAGCAGTACACGGGTCTGTGCCCAGGATCCCAACCCGTGAATCACGGGCCACCGAAGGGGAGTGTGAGAACTTAACCACTATGCCACTGGGCTGGCCCTGCAAAATGTTTTTAATGTCACTTAGACTTTCCTCTGAGAGGGACATCGTTGGATAAGATACTATATTTTCTTCTGACTTTTTCATTTCACAGCATCCTAAATGAACCCATGAATGTATGTTAGTGCCAAATGTGAAGTCTCAAGGTAAATTGCTGGTTTGTTTTGGAAGAATGTCTGTATCTTATCAGACTTTTAGGATGGCATATTTTTTTTTTTTTTAAAGATTTTATTATTTCCTTTTTCTCCCCAAAGCCCCCCGGTACATAGTTGTATATTCTTCGCTGCGGGTCCTTCTAGTTGTGGTATGTGGGACGCTGCCTCAGCATGGTTTGATGAGCAGTGCCATGTCCGCGCCCAGGATTCGAACCAACGAAACACTGGGCCGCCTGCAGTGGAGCGCGTGAACTTAACCACTCGGCCACGGGGCCAGCCCCAAGGATGGCATATTTTTTAAGGCAGTGTAAAAGGTAATAATAGACCTTTGCATGACATCCTCTAGGTCTGAGAAGCAGTCGCTTCACTAATGATAGTGAGTAATTTATACTATCTAATGATTGGTAATATTATGCATACCTGGCGCTAGCAATATGTTGTTAATTCATTTCTCATTTACCTAATAAAATACATTCATACTATGGAGGCAGAAGACTCACTAGTTAGGCGGTACATTTCTTAGCTACATGGCCTTGGACAAGCTGCTTATCCTGATACCAGCTTCATCACCTGTTGATGGGGGAAAACCATGTTCCTCACAGGGTTCTTGTTAAGGTTAAATGAGATAATATAAAAGAGCTGTAAAACTCTTAGTCCAGTCCTGGCATGTAGTAATGTGACCCATTACTGTTAATTTATTAAGTGAAAGATCTTTTAAAATGTGATGTAGACAGAGGCTACAGTCCGGGTTTATATTGCCCATCATTTAAATTAGCCCTTGAGTTTGACAAATAATACTGAAGTAATTCTGCAGTGTTTTCAAAAGCGTCTGAGCTGGTGTATGATTCATTAACATTTTATTAAAAAAATCTTAAAAACTAGAGAAATTGCACAACTGCTGTGCTTATTATTTATAAAAAAGAAAGACTAATTTGAACATAACTGGAATTTGAATTCATCTCCAAACACCTCAGTAGTGCTTAGATCAGAGAGGACTCTTTTTTGAATAATTTACTGATTATCTCAGAAATTGACTATGGTTTAAATTGTCCATTTAGAAATATCAGGATGTAATTCAGTTATGAAGTCTTTTAACTCTCCATCTCTTTAGCCCTTGAGAATAAAAAGCTTTAGAAAAATCAAGAAGTTTAACAAGTTTTAGCTGTATCATTATATCTCAAATTAAGTTTGAAGGAATTTTAATTAGATGATTCTGTTTTAACTAGATTTTAGTTTTCTCCGTTTCCTAAAATGATCAGACAGTATGTGTGTTTGATATTCCCTTTTCATGCTTAGGATTTATTAAATACAAGATGAGTTTTCAGAAGTAACTTTTCCTTCAAGCTTGGCTTAATCAGTGTTCTATTGGCTAATATAAGAAATAAATGCATCTTGATCAATTTTGTATTTGGAAAGTATTTCTATTTTGAGAACAATTTGGCTATGCCTTTATAGCCTGTTTATTTAATAGAACTGAATATTTAAGATAAGTATATAAAAAAAATCCAAAGGCAGAAAGAAAGAAAAGATTGAGCTGTATTTCTTAGCACTGATTATCTTGCCAGCTCTTGTCCTCATTGTCTAACTTCTTTTTTTAAAATTTATTTCTTTATTGTGGTCATAATAGTTTGTAACATTGTGAAATTTCAGTTGTACATTATTATTTGTCAGACACTATATAAGTGTGCCCCTTCACTCCTTGTGCACCACCCCCCACCCTGTAACCACTAAACTGTTTTCTTTGTCCGTTAAGTTTGTTTATGTTCCACAAGTAAGTGAAATCATATGATGTTTGTCTTTCTCTGTCTGGCTCATTTCACTTAACATAATACCCTCAAGGTCCATCCATGTGGTTGTGGATGGGACGATTTTGTCTTTTTTATGGCTAAGTAGTATTCCTTTGTATATATATACACTATATATTCCATTGTATATATATATACTTCTTTATCTAATCATCGGTCAGTGGGCACTTGGGTTGCTTCCATGTCTTGGCTATTGTGAATAGTGCTGCAGTGAACATAGGGGTGCATAAGCCTCTCTGTATTGTTAGTTTCAATCTCACGTCTTTTAAGGAAAGTTTGCTTTAGATTTTGGTGTAAATGCAGAAATTAGATTGGCTAATATATTAGTGGATCTTTGGTTAAATGGTTAATTTAATGAATATTCTAGTTTTAGAAAGTTTAGTATTTTAAATAATTTCTTTGTTGGTAATTGGAGTTATGTTTCTTTCCATTTCAGAGATTTTCAAAAAAGAATTTTATAATTATGAGTAGGTTACTGGGTAGGTAGACGAAGAGCATAGTCTCTTTAGTGAGTTTAATTTCTTCCTGCTTATTTATTACGTATGTAATACCAGAAAGTTATATAAATAAATATGTGGGTCATCCTTTTTCTTTTGCGTAATTGGTAATTTCTTAATTGACTACTATGTGAATTTAATAATATAAACTTTGGAATGCTGCTGTAATGATTGGGGAACCTTTTTCTATATTGAGTATTACACAGGTAGAATTTTTTTCATTAGAGAAATATTAAAATTTTACCTTAATAGATTAGAAATTTAGAGCAGGAAACACAAAATTTCAGACTTCTGTAAAGACCATTTATTAGGAGAGGAGGCAAAGGATGTACAGAGGAGGGGAAAGGCAGATACCAGGGAGGATGGCTCCGGAAGTTTTGAGGTCAGTCTTAGTCAGAGGTCACACCCTGTTATTTCTTTGGGTTGGGGACGTGGGGTGTTACCACTTGTTATCTACCACCCTTTGAATATCTACCACCCTTTGAAATGTCTGTTAGATGATTGACTCTAGTTCCTAGCTTTTCAACATCTGGATTCTTTAAACCATTGAAGTTTTAATCTGTATGGGATAATCAGTATATCCTAGGGTGGGAAAATTTCCACAGTACCTGTTAGGGACAGACGAAGGGTTTTTGAGTACATTGGAGTTTCTTTTTTGTTTTGTTTTGTTGTCTTTTTCCCTCATTGGCCACATTTCCCTAGCTTTGCCTAAGAGGGATGCTTATAATTCTATATGTGTGACATAGTTGGAAGGCAAGCTTTGGTGTGGATAGACCCAAGTTCCAGCTGTGCTGCTGTGTGATCTTGGGCAAGTTATTTATTCTATGTGTGTTTACTGTAAAACTGGGATGATAATAATAGTACCTACCTCTCTCATAGGGTAGTTAAGAGGATTGAGTGAGATGGTACATCACAATGTCTGTCTCAGACTTAGCGCTCAATAAATGTTAGCTGTTGCAATAGTAGTAAATATTACAATATTACGTTATTGTTATGTCTGTGAGATTGCTGGTTTTTTGAATGGTGAAGGCATTTGTGATCTTTGCTTCTGAATATGTCGCTATTTTGAGTACTGCCTTTATTCAGCAGCAGATATTTACTGAACACCTGCTGTGTTGATCTAAGTGAACTAAACAAAAATCCCTGCCCTCTTGAAAGTTACATTCTGATTTGGCGAGACAGAATACACAAAGCAAAATAGTGAGCCATCACTCTGTGAAATTTGGTGTTTGGCTTTGTACGTCTAAGCCTCTGTTAACCAGCCCTCTCAGTCTTCAGCTTTAGATCTTTTTTGTTGCTGTGCTTGAGAGTGTTTAGTGGCAGGAGCCCCCTGAAAGCGTAGAACTAGTCTCATTGTCTTCAGCTACAGCTCTGTCTTATTTTTAAGGCAGCCTTCTACTCCTCATCATTTCCTTGATCTACTACTTAAATTGACTGCCACGAAACTTTCCTTTCAGTCCCAAACTTCTGTTTCACATTATTTATAGAAGTGTTGCTCCCCCTTAGCTTACCAACTTTTGCTCCTCCATGTCATTTCTTAAGAGAGGGGATACTAGAAACCTTTTTTAAGAAGTATTCCCTGACTAATCTAACTGTATACTTTTCCTTAACCTATTTTGTATTTCCCCATTCTGTGTGTTAGTAACTGAGATATTTAAGTTGCTTATTCTGTCTTTTTTTTAAAAAAAAATGTTTTTCTTGTCTCTTTAATTAAATTGTAAACCTTTTTGTGTCAGCAACCACTTTTTTATTCTGAGGCTTAGCTTCCTTACTTGAAAAAAAGATAATACCTACCTCACAGTGATGTTCTGAGATTTGAGAGAGAGAATGTGTGAGAAGGGTCCTGAGCTAAATCCTTAATAAATCGTAGTTTCTTTCCTTTGAACCACTCTAGTTCCTGAAGTTGGTATTGGACAGTCAGTGCTTAGAAAATACTTGTTAATATATCCTAAATTGAGGTTGGGAGTCTTTTAATTTAACTGCCACTTGTGTGAATAATTTCAGTTTTTACTTCCAGATAAGGTTCAAAAATATTACTTTTCAAGTGTCAGATGATAAAG
Organism: Equus quagga; assembly: GCF_021613505.1. NCBI lineage: Eukaryota > Metazoa > Chordata > Mammalia > Perissodactyla > Equidae > Equus > Equus quagga. The sequence goes on along the minus strand of NC_060269.1, from coordinate 39,685,468 downwards.
GCTGAGGCTTTAATAAGAGATGGCATAACAGTGATCAGGAGCAGGGACTCAAGCCACCATTGTGTGGTTTCAAAGCAGCCTACTGCACTTATTGGTTGTGTGACTTTTGGCAAGTTAACTCTCTTGGCCTCGGTTTCTTTATTTGTAAGATGGGAGGAAATAATAACTGCTTCATGGATACTATGTTGTTAGATTAAATGAGATAATAAATGAGAAGCACAGAACCATGCCTGGCATATAACAGTGGCCCCAGGGGACATTTGGCAATATCTGGAGATGTTTTTGATGGTCACAACTGGGAGGAGGTGTGTGTGTGGGAGGTACTATTAGTATCTAGTGGGTAGAGGCAAGGTATAAACAATATACAGGACAGCACCCCACAACAAAAGATTATCTGGTCCAAAATGTCAATAGTGCCAAGGTTGGGAAACTCTGCTCTATAATTAAGCTCTCTGTCATTTGATATTTTCTTCGTATAAGGTGCTTTGCCAGTTAGATTCTGTATAAATAGTGATTATTGATAAAGATAGGTCATAGACATGGATAGGCCTCATTTAACTTTTTTGTTTTTGAGGAAGATTAACCCTGAGCTAACATCCGCCGCCAGTCCTCCTCTTTTTGCTGAGGAAGAGTGGTCCTGAGCTAACATCTGTGCCCATCCTCCTCCATTTTATACATGGGATGCCTGCCACAGCATGGCTTGATAAGCAGTGCATAGGTCCATGCCCAGGATCTGAACTGGCGAATCCTGGGCTGCCAAAGCCAAGTGCGCAAACCCAATTGCTACACCACTGGGCCTCATTTAACATTTTACAAAACAGACATAAAGGAAAATTAATAGATTTCATAATTTTTTTTTAAGATTATAGGGCAATTACTCCAAAAGTAATCTAAAAATGCTTATACTTATTCAGAAATTAGGAAAGGTTTCCAGGTGGATTTTACTAATTTGGTTTTTTAAAATGGCAAACTGTTCAGGTGAAGTGTAGGGGGCTTATGAGATGTGAGTGCCGTGATGTGTAAATATTCATAAAGTGAGATATACACTGATAAAAAAAAGCAGATATTAAGGTTACTGGAATGATCTATTGGGAGAAACCTGGGATCATGTCTGATTTTCATCTCTTCTCTCATGCTTTTTATCATTACTCACCAAGTCATGGGCTCTTTAACTTAGGACCTCTTTTTTTCTCTCTCTTCAGTTTTTCTCACTGTTTAAAATTGAACCCCTACCATTCTCTGTCCATTTCAGGAGTTCCTAAATTGATTTCTTTGTTTCTGTTCTTTATATTCCTACCTGAATTGACACTTTGTTTAAGGGAGAGCCTTTCTAGTCCAGAATCAATCTAGTTCCAACCTTCCTGCACTATCCCTTTATTTCTGGGAGAGAGTTAAGTGCTAATGCCCTAAGGCTGGAGCTGGAATGAACTAACTTATCTCCTATGCAGTGTTACTTGTGTACCATCTTTGGGAGAATTGGGAAAATGGTAAATCACATCATTTTCTGTGTTTTGTAGTTCAGATGATTTCCTTCACTTGTATCTAAAGATGAGGTACATCATTTATATATAGCATGTTTGTAGTTTAATGCATATTTCTGTGTGTGTATGTGTACATGTGTATACTTTGATGTATATTTGTCTCTGTACCTTGCTATTTCCTCTGCCTGAAGTATTCTTTTCCTTTCGTTTGCGAAACATTTTCTCTCTTAAGACCCTACTTAAATAATCATCTCCTCCAGGAAGCCTGTCTTGATTAATCTAAGTAGAGTTGTTTTTTCTTCTGGTTACCCACAGTATCTGTGTGGCTTTATAGCACTTAACTTTGTATTTGTACAAAGTGCTTATAGTTATTTGTATTTTTCTCTTTTACTGGTCTGTCTCTTTTTTCAGGGCAAGGGTGTGCCTTACTCATCTTTTCAGTTAATATCTCCTCCCCTCAAGTGCCTAACGTTTCCTGCCACAGAGTAGGCATACAGTATGTTAACAAATGAATGGAAGAGAGCAAAAAAAGCTGGGAAGTTTTTTAATAGGCTCTACAAGAGAAGGACATTATCTTGTCACCTTTGTTTCCAAGTGCTTAGTATAGTGCCTGTCCGTAGGTATTCAACAAATATTTATTGAGGGAATTAGAAGCCAATTCCAGTAGTTGATAGAGATTTTGTGTGAACTTTTTTCTTCATTTCTAGGAAGCATATCCTAGAAGTAGATACAGCCTACATATTTGGTACATTTGATGGGTTAAGTCGACTTTCCTTTTCTTGACTCAGTAATGAGACTTTTGATCTAACAAAAACTTCCTGAGAGATGCTTTTGGTTGATTTTTTTTCCGCCTTTGGGCCCATTCTGGTGTTGATTTTGTTGGAAGGATGAATGTATAATATGAGTCTTATACCATGGGTGAGCTGTCGTTAAGTAAAAGTGTTGAATAAGGTCTCTGGTCTCCTCTGTACATTTGGGCTCAGCAGAGTGAGTATGTATTTACTCTCAAGTGTGGATGACTGAGGCTAGTGAAGCAAGGGAGGGAAACAAGGCAATTGGAGATGAGGAAGTTGCCTACTGGGTCTTTTTTTCTTTTGATGATGATTTATTTTTACCTCGGAGCCCCCAGTTATTTGTAAAGAATTAGATGGAAGGGAGAGGGGTGTGAATCTAGAAGGTAAGAGTATAGATTTGGTAATTTGATAAATTAATAATTTGATAATCATTGTTTTGATCATTATTACCGCTTATTGAATGTTAACTATGTCAGACACTCTGCTGAAGATTTTTAAATGCATTATTTAATGTATTCCTCACAGCAGTCCCTATGACATAGGTACTAATAAGCTTGTTTTATGGCAGGAGAAAGATTCAGAGAGTTTTCCAAGAACATATAACTTGAAATTTGAACTCACAGAACTGGGATTCAAATCCAGACCCATCTGACTATGTGGTCTATGCTTTAATCACTATGCATGCTGCCTCTTAAGTTTCAGTGGTGTTTTCTTTTGAAAATGAGAAGTCATCAGCTGTATGAGATAGGAAGGAAACTGATAGGGTTTCATCCTATACTGGTGTTAGAAGGAAGAAAATTAACAGACTCGTGGAGAAGCAATTCCCATGTTTATGTCCTTATACAAAATAATTGTGAAATTTAAGCCTGTAATTTGAACTGACTTGTACTAACCTGCATTTTTTATTAAATTTAGTCTTGCTCTTGGTATCACCATCAGGACAGGTGTCCCAGATACATCTTCAGCAGAAGTCTGTCCAGCAAAATCTGTCTAAAAGATGGTGGAGCAAAGTGATTGTTATAAATAATTTTTTTCTGTGTGTAAAATGTGTTTGTAGTTAGAGTTAAATCTTTTGAAAGAGATTCTTGTTTAAGGGATGAGCCTGAGAAATAGATTATTTAGTATTTGAAGACCTATCAACTCTTTGAGATTTGGTGTATATTTTTTACTTACAGCACATCTCAGTGTGGACTTAGCTACATTTCAAGTGCTCACTAGCTAGTGGCTACCATACTGGATAGTGCAAATGTAGATTATGAACTTCTTTTTTCTATTAGAATAGCATGTGGATTCCACAAGAAATTGCCTTTGACAATGTTTGACTCTCTATTAGAGCTTTAGTGTTTCAGAATGGTTTCTGTAGTTGAGATACAAAGTTTTTTGTTTATAAAGGTAAATATGTTTTTATATATTTTTTCTCATTAAACAAGTAATGTCGTTGAAAATTAGGAAAAATCTGGATAAGAGAATACAAATTGGCCTTACTTCCTCAATCCAAAGGTAACAAATGTTAAACTTTTGTTGAATATCTCCTTTGTGAATATTTCATTTTAAATCAAAGGGAAGATAGATTCCTTTTTTGTCTTAATTTCTTCCTCTTCATATTCAGACATTTGTTAAGTATTATTAACAATTATTTTGCCTCGTTGCTTAAATTTGTTCGTTCTGTGTCCCAGGCTATATCCTACTCTGTGAGTGGTGCACTCTGGGGCACTATAATCTGAATTCTGCTCCCTGGGTTGGGGTTAACAATAAAAGCCCTCATGGCTTTTATGTACTCATTGCTAAACTACTATAGTTGCTTTCCATTTTTTCTGCCTGCAATCTTTTACACCCCCCCCAGCTTTTTTTGTTATCTAAAGATCACTCAAATACCAGAAAATTTACACTTTTGAAGTGTTCAATGTAGTGGATTTTAGTATAGTCATGAAGTTTTGCAGACATCACTACTATCTAATTCTGCAACATTTTCATCACTCCCCAAAAAAACCCCATGCCCATTAGCAGTCATTTCCCATTTCCCCTCCCCCCAGTTCCCTGAGAACCACAAATCTATTTTCGTCTCTCTGGATTTGCCTATTTTGGACATTTCATCTAAATGGAATCATAGAATATATGGCCTTTTGTTTGCTTATTTCACTTAGCATAATGTTTTTAAGATTCTTCCATGTTGTACCATGTGCCAGTGCTTCTTTTTTTTTTTTTTTTTTTACAGCTGAATAGTATTCCATGATATGGGGATACCACATTTTATTTATCTGTTCATCAGTTGAGTTGTTTCCAGTTGTTGGCTGTTATGAATAATCCCTCAACTTCTGAGATCACATTCATTCTCCAAGAACATTACTTTGATCACATCATCCCTTATTCTTATCCAATCTTTCAGTGGCTCCCTATTACTTATGCAACATAAGAGAAAAAACTTAGTTTGCATGAAAAGTCTTATGAAGTGTGACCTCGAGCTACTTTCTTTTCCAATCTTCTTTTCCATTGTGGTGTGCTTTGCTATTGCTAAAATATGTGCTACATATGAATGATAGATTATACAGTGTAGATAAATTTGTCAATTAAATTCATTTAAAAAAGATCTAAATTTTTAAGAATGAAGATCTACATTGACAAACCAAGGGAAAAAAATATATAAAGTCTGGAGAATTTTAGAAAGACAAGTATTAGAGTAAAGAGAAACACAGTGAAACGAAGAAAGATTTTTTTTTCTGGATTTGTCTGTAGTGTCAGAGACCTATTCATTTTCATATAATGTGAAAAAACACCTCATTTGAATCAGCCTTTGGTACATGGAACTCATTCAAATCATTCATTTTCTGGTTAATGTTATTAGCAGTTTGTTTTTCTGGGGCCTCAGTTTTTTTCCCTTATCCAAATAGAGTCAGTCCTTTTCTTCTTTTGACATGTCTGAAACAGTAAAAATGAAATATTTTTACGTAGACTTAAAACAATATTTCCTGAATGTCTTTACGCACTTGCGTGCCCACACACATGCACACACAGACACATACACAAACAAATGCAAGTGTATAATGGTATTCTTTCAAAAATTTTGCAGAAAAGAGGGCATGGTATATAGACTTTGTTTTATTTATTTCACAGTATATCTTAGAAATTTTTTCATAATTGAACATTGAGAACTATCTCATTTTTTTTCTGCAGGATAATTTCTCCAAAGTGAAATTAGTGAATCAAAAAGTGTATCCACTTGCAATTTCATTACCTATACTTTTAAGCATAGAAAAAGAGATAAGGGAATATAACTGGGAAAAAAATGAAACTATGGATTTTTTGGACTTTGTTTATAGAAGAGAAAATGGAGGATCAGAAATTTTATGTAATTACTCATGGTTGTGCCACCAATGCAGGGGTGTGGGGGGGGGGTCAGCATGCTAATCCATGTGTTTCTGATTTTAAATAAGCGCCTGCCCTTTCTGTTATATCCATATTGCAGTGGATGAGCAAAAAGGGAGAGAAGTCATGCCAACTTCTTTTTGGAGAGAAATAATAGAATTCCAGACTTTATTTTCTGGATCAGTACTTTAAGAAGCTTTACATTCTGAAGCCTCTAAGTATGCTTTTCAATTTCTGAAAGAACCATTTCTGATATTAAAAAAGTATCATGAAATGACAGTAAATAAAACACTCTAGGGTGAATTTGAATGAAGTAGAAAGAGATCCCAATACATATAGGTATTTATCAAAGGCAGCATTTCAAATTGGTGGGAGAAAAAGATAGATGATTTGGTAATTTATGTTGCAACAACTTTCTAACCATTTGGAAAGAAAGCTGCTCATTGCTTTACTCTATACATAAAAAAACAATTTAAAAATGGAAACAAAAAATAACATAAAATGACTTTCTAAGGTTAGCTTTTTTATTAAATAGACTGAACTCAGTGATAGTCATGAAAACTTCATTTTTTCCCCCCATCTAACTGTATTTTGAATTTTCCTGATTGTCCCTTAATATCATCTTGGGTCAGTCTCATAGCTTTTCCACTATTTTTTAGTTACAGAAAGTCTAATTCCGCTCTTGTCCCTTATTTGGCTTGGCCTGTGGTTGAAGGAATCTGTAGTACTCTTTCATAGTCCTCCTCCCCATTGTTGGGATTGTAAATTCATGCAGCCTTTTTGGAGAGCTCTTTGACAATATCTATGAAAATAAAGTGTGTATGCCCTTTGAATCAGCAGTTATACTTCTGAGAATTTAGTACCACAGATAGACTCATACAACTTTACTGGAAAGGTGAGTCTTAGGGATGAAAGTTCTTTGGTCTGGTAGAAATTCAGCAAAGCCATACTCTCTTTGTAACTTAGTGTTTATTAACAAGAGAGCTGTTAAACTAAAGGAGAGCTGTTCCAACTATTCCAGCGAAATAGTGAGATATGTTATAATTTTACTACTGGATGTTTAAGTTGTTCTCAGTTTTTTTGTAAGTATTAAAAAATTGCTGCAGTGAACATCTTTGTGTATATGCTACCCATTTATGAGCGTTGAGAATGTTTCTTTTTTCTTTTTCTTTTTTTTTTTTGGAGGAAGATTAGCCCTGAGCTAGCATCTGCTGCCAATCCTCCTCTTTTTGCCGAGGAAGACTGGCCCTGAGCTAACATCCATGCCTATCTTCCTCTACTTTATATGTGGGACACCTACTCCAGCATGGCTTGACAAGCGGTGCATAGGTCCATACCTGGGATCCAAACTGGTGAACCCTGAGCCACTGAAGCAGAACGTGCTGTGCCACCGAGGATGTTTCTTAATGGCTGTATTTAGGAAGGTCGTCTCCTTTAGCTTTTTTTTTCTTGCTCATATTTCAAGGAGCACGGGAGACCTCAGTTTAAATCACAGCTAACTGCCTAAATGAGGGTGTGATGTACAACAAGCCCTTTAATCTTCCAGGTCTGCAGATCTGGGCCTCTCAGGCTGCCATTTTACAGCAGTCACCAATGGACTCTTCGGTGTTGACCACTTTCACATTCTTGACCATCCTGTAGGGAGTGTGTTCAGTAAGGGTGCTGTTGGTATTTTGGATAAGACAACCCATTGGTGAGATAGTTCTATGCTTTCCTGGTCCCCTACCCTATTGTGATATCATTGTGTCACAATTGTGTATAATTACTGATTCGTAAAGCAACTTAAACAGTTATTGAGGGGGTGGTACTGCTCCTTGTTGAAACTGCTGTTGTAAAAAATTTTGACAGGAATTATATAAGATTATTTGTGATTTTTATTGACTTCTTTTTATCTCTTCATTCTTTTAGCAAGTAGCGATGGTAGCTTAAGTTACTTAACTCCTATAATCTACTCTAGAACACCATTTTGTTTATTACCCCTATGAAAGTCTGGGTCAATAGGAATAGTTTCTTCACAGATACATTAATAATCTGATATGATATAAAAACAGGACTATTTTCTGATTTGCCAGCTTTGTTTTATTTAATTAATGGTTTTACTTTTTTTTCAAACTCAGAGAAAAATTACAAAAATATTACAAAGAATTCCAAATATTACAAAGAATATACCCTTTATCCAGGTCTCCCAATTGTTAACATCTTACACAATGACAGTGCAGTGATCAAAATCAGGAAATTAACATTGATATAATACCGTTATCTAATTTCCAGGCTTTATTCTGATTTCACCAGTTATCTCACTACTGTCCTTTCTCTGGTCCACTATCCAATGCAAAATCACATGTTGTGTATTAGTTTTCTTTAATGTGAGACAATTCTACAGTCTTTCTTTGTCTTTCATGACTATTATACTTTGAAGAATAAAGACCAGTAATTTTGTAGAATGTCCCATAATTTGAATTTGTGTGGTTTCCCCATGACTCAGTTAATGTTAAGCATTTTTGGTGACGAATACTGTAGAAGTGATATTATGAATTTTGTTGTGAGGCACGTGATACTGATTTGTACAATTACCAGTGATATTAACTTTGTTTACTTGGTTAAGGTGATAGCAGTTCGGTTTGTCAGCTGTAGTTGTGCTTCTCCTTTGTAATAGTAAGTATCCAACAGGAAGATACTTTGTGACCAGGTAATTATCTTATTTCTCATCATACTCTAACTCTCTAGTTTTAACTTTCAGTTCCTAGATATTTGAGCTTTTAAGCAAGGCATTAGAACTCCATGTTTTTAGACTGTGTTGTTTGGGCACCATAGAATTCATTTATACTGTCTATTAATTTATCTTGAATTTATCTATAAGTTATCTTTACCAGTGGTTCTTAAAGTGTGGTCCCCTACCAGTAATAGTGTCAACCTCACATTGGAACTAATTAGAAATGTAAACGTCTCAGGACCTACCCAGGGGAAGCAGTCTGATTGAACAAGTTGGCCAGGTGATCCTGATGCACGTTACTTGAGAAACATTGCTGTGTACATTTCTATTAGTTGTTTCAGATTGTTGGTGGAGATAGGGAATAAGAGTGCCAATTTATTTATCTGCTGTGTTATATTACCTGTTTTACCTAGCTCTTAGAGGTAATGAGATATTTTGAAGAAATGTGTTCGTAATTAAACTCTGTAAAATTTTTTGCTCATTTATGGATATTATTTTATAGCATGTTGTTTGACACAGTATTTTAATTAATACTACTTGATTTTAAACTTGAAAAATTTACATTTTAGACCATTTGTCAAAACAACTTCTGGTAGTCATGTATTATTTAAGTGTAGTATTCACTGGTGTTAATTATAGTCATAATACTGTACAACCATCACCACTATCTATTTCTGAAGCTTTTCCATTTCCCCAAACAGAAACTCTGTACCCATTAAACAGTAACTTTTCATTCTCCATCCCCCAACCCTGACTCCGGCCACTGGTAACTGCTAATTTACTATTTGTCTCTATGATTTTGTCCATTCTAGATAACTCATGTAAGTGGAATCATAGAATATTTGTCCTTTTGTGTCTGGCTTATTTCACTTAACATAATGTTTTCAGGGTCCGTCCATGTTGTGGCATATGTCAGAACTTAGTCCTTTTTATGGCTGAAGAATAGTCCATTGTATGTATGTACCATATTTTGTTTATCTATTCATTTGCTGATGGATATTTGGGTTTTTTCACCTTTTGGCTATTGTGAATAATAAGACTGTAATGAACATTGGTGTATAAGTATCTGAGTCCCTTTTTTTAAAACTCTTTTGGGTATATTCCTAGGAAGGGGATTGCAGGATCATATGGTAACTCTACATTTAGCTTTTTGAGGAACTACCAAACTATTTTCCACAGTGGCTACACCATTATACATTGCCACCAACAGTGTGTGAGGGTTTGTTTCTCCACGTTCTTGCCAGTGCTTATTTTCCTTTTTTAAAAAAAAATTTATTTAAAAATTAAAAAAAATTATAGCCATTCTAGTAGATATGAAGTAGTATCTCATTGTAGTTTTGATTTACATTTCCCTAATGATTAATGATGTTAAGCATTTTTTCATGGCTTTATTGGCCATTTATAGATCTTCTTTGGAGAAATATCTATTCAAATCCTTTGCCTATTTCTAAATTGACTTGTTTGTCTTTTTGTTGTTGTGTTGTAGGAATTCTTTATATATTCTGGGTAGTAAACTCTTATTAGATATGTGGTTTACAATTATTTTCACCCATTTGCTGGGTTGTCTTTTTACTTTCTTGATGATGTGTTTTGATGCACAAAAGATTTTAGTTTTGATTAAGTCCAATTTATCTGTTTTTTCTTTTGTTGCCTGGACTTTGGTATCATGTCTAAAAATCCATTGCTGTGATCATGGTGGTCCAAGATCATGAAGATTTATTCCTGTGTTTTTGTGTAAGTTTTGTGATTTTAGCTTTTATATCTAGATTGTTGATCCATTTTTAATTAACTTTTGTATATGATGTGAGGCAGGGGTCAACTTCATTCTTTTGTATGTGGAAATCCAGTTGTCTCTAGCACTATTTGTTGAAGAGACTATTCCTTCTCCGTTGAATGGACTTGGTACCCTTATTGAAAGTCACTTGGCCACAAATGTGTGGTTTAATATATGGACTCTCAATTCTGTTCCATTGGTGTGTATGTCCATCCTTATGTATCACAGTGTTTTGAACATTTCTCGTGCTGTTTTTTTACTTAAAAAAATACAACCTCTTTATGCACTTTAAGTGCTATTTTTATCTGTTATTAATAAAACTAAAATTATGAGTAATGTTAAACATTTAAAATACCAGTTAGTAAATTCTAAAGAAAGAAATTTAGTATCGTGTGATGGGTACTCTCCTGGGCTTCTGTGGAAAGCATGAGGGTGCACAAGATTTGTTTCTGTTCTCTAACAACTTACAATTCAGTCACTAACTTAAAAAGTACTATACTTTTGCTTGCCATTCTATTTTTTGTGTGAGTCGAACGTTATGATGTCCTCAGGAAGTAAGTGTAGGATATGAGATGCCTATCCCTGTTGCAGCAAAATTGGAATGTTTAGCTATTATAGTAGCACTTCTTTTGCTTTTATAGTATGTATCTTTACTCTTAATAAGTACTCAGTTTTACTACTGTCCTTATCTTTATATAATTTGCTGCTGTTATATTCTGCAGCTCATTTCTTAGAGAATGATTCTGTTTTAGTTTTTATAAAAGACTATTTAAGCTATTGTAACTCTGAAGTTTGCCTTCTTCTGTATATTTTTAGCCATCCATCTGCAAATGTTGCGAAACAGTGTATCACTGAATCTTCCTTGGGCAAATTTATATTCTGATGCTGAGACTTGTTCACTGTGTGTTGTGCATATAGTGTGATGGGCTATTGTAATGTGAACTTACAGGGTGATTTTTTAATAGTTGATAGGGATGTTCTCAAGAATGTGCTGTTCTTGCAGGAATTTAATTATGTTCATCTTTAGTTAATCTTGCCTAGAACAGCCCTATGTGATAGAAATATAATTTGAGCCACATATATAATTTAAAAATCTCTAGTAGCCTCATTACAAAAAGTAAAAAAGAAAGGATAAATTAATTTTAATATATTTTACTTAACCTGATGCATCCAAAATATTATCATTGTTACATATAATTGATATAAAAATATTGAGGTATTTTACATTTTTTTGTACCAATTCTTGGAAACTTGGGAAATATTTTATATCTCAATTTGGCCATTAAATTTTCATCAGAAATACTTGGTCTTTGTTTAGATTTTATAAAATTTATGGTTGAAAAAATAAATTCACATACCTAAGTTGTTTCAAACATACTTATGTCTTTCAGTATCTGAATTAAGTACCAAAACATAATTTTCTTTTCTGTGCAACCAAATTCATAAAATTGCTTCATTTATTTTAGTAGAATTCATTAGACTTGAAGCAAAAGCTTGTTTTCAAAACTGTGCTACTCAAGCAAATTTGCTAAGTTTTATATCAACTCAGTATTAACATCAAATTCCAAAGGATATTGTGTAAGTTGAAAAGCAATTCTAAATTTAATCAATATCAACCAAGTGTTGTTTAACTATTTCTTGTCATTTTTGCAGCCAATTTGCATAACACTGTCCATTGTAATTAAAATCTTTTGTATATTGGTTCATGTTAATCAAAAAGTATAAAATCTTTATTACTGATTTATATTATGAAAACTTTCAACATAAATTTCCATACCTGTGTAACTAGGTCATAAATAAACTTCTTCTTTCTTTGGTGCTTCAGATTAAGCTTGTTTACATATAGTGAGATACCAGTGAGAAAACATAAATACTGTCATTTTTGTCTTTGAATATTGAATATTGAAAAGCAGTCCTTTCTTGAATCAGAGTTAACGGTACAATAAATCTTTGTGAAATTCTTCCACTACTCAACCAATGAACAAAGGAGCACAAGATTATTAAATGTATTGTCTTCTATTTTTGGTAGCATTTTCACGTACATACTTGACAGTTTTAACAACTTAATCATTTGCATGTACATACTTAACAATTTTAACAACTTAATCCATGACGCTTTTCATAGTCTGCTTTAGGAAGCTGAGCACAAATATTTAAATATTTTCAATGTGTATCATACAGTGGAACAAAGCAATAAGAGAAACATTAGTTTCTTCTTTTAAAATTCCAGTAAGTGTGGGTTTTTGACCTAACATAGCTGAGCTGTCTGTTGTGATAGAAACTAATTTTTTAATATATAGCTGAAATTCTTTGACAGATGTAAAAGATGAGAAAATACCTATGGTACAATTCTGATTTTTTTAAGCCACATATTGACATTTCTTAAATTTGTAAGCTCTTGCAAACAAAATGTACCTAAAGTTTTAATTTGGCATTGTCTCTTGTATCACGTGGCTCATCTAAAACTAGAAGAAAGAAGTAATTTTTCAAATTTTGAGTCTCTTGATTTTTGATATTGTTAGGAGGGTCTTCCACAGAATGGGCAATTGTTTGGTAGCTTAATTAAAGATCTTCCACTTTTTGTAAAATATCCTTTTTAGTATTCTTCATAATTTTCTAACAAAACTTCTGTAATTGAAATAGTTTCTTTACCATCTCTCCATCTAAATATGGTTTCTTTTCTTTGATGAAAGAGTTCAAGTCATTTTGTAGCTGTGCAGAGTAATAAGCCCAGACCTGTTAAAAATCATTTAAAAACATTTGTTGTGGGGCCAGCTCCGTGGCCGAGTGGTTAAGTTCACAGGCCTCGGTGGCCCAGGGTTCGGATCCTGGGCGTGGACATGGCACTGCTCGTCAGGCCTCGTTGAGGCGGCGTCCCACAAAAGATTGGCAACAGTTGTTAGCCCAGGTGCAAATCCTTAAAAAAAAGAAAAAAAAAAAAGGTAAGATTGGCAACAGTTGTTAGCCCAGGTGCCAATCTTTAAAAAAAGAAATAAAAACATTTGTTGGACATGTAATTCTGGTATCAGGTGACTAATTTTGTTGCTCCTCTTTTGACTGTAAAGAGGAAACTTCTTATAAAATTCACTATGTATTTACTGAAAATGTCTCTTAATATTATCCAGTTTTTTATTTGAAATTTCTTTTTTTTTTTAATGTAAGAAACTGCTTTTTTATTTTGCTCTGCCATGGCTAACTGTAATTGTCATTCATAGTAAAATTTGTGGAATACCTTCTTCCAGTCTTGCTTTACTAATCTGGTGGTAGTACTAGCTTTCTCATCTTCACTTGTGTCTGCATGAGTAGAGTGCCTTCATTTTAATTTAAAAATTTTGTCCATCTCTCCTCTCTGCTTTTGTCCATTTGTTTTTGAAGTTAAAGAAAATAGTTTAATTATATTCAAAGTAAATTAAAATTAAAAAATAAAATTAAAGTAAAAATTAAAATGAAAAAGTATCTCCATTCAGTTACTAATTATGATTTACATAGGCATCCTTGCAACTTGTATTTGCAAAAAGATATTTAAGTAAATGCATTACTATTATTATGTTGGTGTGTAGAAAAAGATCATTCCAGCTGAATAGTTAATTGATACTGACTAGATCACTTGTAATACTAGGAATGACTTCACTATAGTCCTAAATGCACAGTATAATATGCAGTGCAGTGGTTATAATGAAATGTTGTACTACAAAAACAATAAAATTTTCTTTAGTAGACATTTTACATTGCGTCAGCTTTTGAATTTAGATAAAATTATTTGTAATTAAATAAATATTCAATTCCCCAGTAACACTAGTCACATTTCAAGTCTTCACTAGTCACATACAGCTAACTTCTAATGTATTAGAAATTAAACCTTTGATAGTTGATTATATACTGTACTTCCGGGTCTGGAAATTAAAACTTTGAGAGTTGATTAGATGCTTGCTTAAAGTTTTTTGGTGACTTGAGACTAGGGATTATAGTCTTCTTTGATAATCTTAATGTCACAGAAGTAGTACCAAGAGGACTTCTGAATCAAGAACCCTGGAAGGAGCTGCTTAGAGCTACTTGCATTTTCTTTGTGACTTGCCTCATAGTTGTAGAGGATTAAAAAGAAACATTTCAAACATTGTTTTTGGATAAAAAGATATTTAGTAATCAAGCATTTGAATACACATTTTATTTGAAATCATGGCTTGTCCTCCTGTTGTTAGAATACTTGGAGAGTGGAAAAATGTATATATTCTAAAAACTATTTCAACATTTTGGTCAAAGACCAAAGAAAAGGGGAATAATTTTGTTTAAATGCTCTCTCGTAAATAAAGAATTAAGAACGTTTCATCTATAGAGATCTGTAGAGTTCTCATCAAGTTTACAACAGATCTTTAGATTAGGAAACGCAATTTCAGTTGATATGGACTGTGAAAAGATTGTCAGTGGAGCTCAAATGTTTAGTATTCTGAGTTTGGATAAATATGGAAAATGTTTTATTAAGTATACCTCAACTCCTTTGTGGGTTTTTTTTTTTTTTTGAGGAAGATTAGCCCTGAGCTAACATCTGCTACCAATCCTCCTCTTTTTGCTGAGGAAGACTGGCCCTGAGCTAACACCCGTGCCCATCTTCCTCTACTTTATATGTGGGACACCTACCACAGCATGGCTTGCCAAGTGGTGCCGTGTCTGCACCCGGGATCCCAACCAGCAAACCCCTGGCCGCAGAAGCGGAACGTGAGAACTTAACCGCTGTGCCACGGGGCTGGTCCCCTCCTTTGTGTGTGTGGTTTTTTTTTTTAAGATTTTGTTTTTCTTTTTTTCTCCTCAAAGCTCCCCAGTACATAGTTTTATATATTTTAGTTGTGGGTCCTTCTAGTTGTGGTATGTGGGACCCTACTTCAGCATAGCCTGATATTCGGTGCCACGTCCATGCCCAGGATTTGAACTGGTGAAACCCTGGGTCACTGAAGCGGAGCACGTGAACTTAACCACTGGGCAACAGGCCGGCCCTCCTCCTTTGTGGTTTTTAAAGCTAGGAGAGGCCATATCTCAGCTAGTTATAGCTCTCACTAACCTTTTTTCTTTTACTTTTTTGCTGTTGTCCTTTGAGCAAGCCAAGCAGTAAGTTCTCCCTGTTTCTGATTTCCACAAAATCAGTGAATGCTATTGCCATTGTTTATTCTATTCTTAGTCGTGGTCTTGAATATAGGGATATGTCTAAGGACCTGTTTCAGAAATCAGAAGAGTAAGTCCATGAACGAAGAAGGAAGTGAAACTCGGCGTGATAGAATTGGTTTACTAGATTGTTTGCAAAATGCATTCTGTAGAAGTAGTCACTAGAGATCGTCCTTGAAGAAAGGGTTCTGTGATTAAATAAGTTTCAAGCAATACTATATACTATCATAAAGGTCTATTGAAATTCACAATGTATAATAATAATAAAGACTCAGAAATCTTATAAGAAAGAAACTTGCTAAATTTTGTTTATCCTGCATTTGTTAAACTTTTTGGACAATGGAATTCTTTTTTAAAATCAAACCTGTCTAACAAGAAATGTTGCCCTCTAGAGGTGTAAATTCACTTGCTTTTGAATGTGAGTACCATCATGCTGCCTTGTCTTAGTATGTAGAAGTTGTAAGGATTAATACTAAATACATAACAAAATAAGCAAGTGGAAAAATCTATATTGTCTAATTTTAAGAAAATTTGAGGACATGGATTAGCAGTATAATAGATGCTATATGCCATATTTATCGTTGCTAATAATCTTTTGAATAAACTTTCTTTATATAGGGAATTGTGGACCCACTCCTTCAAGTCTCCAAACTCCATGCAATCTCTCTTGCTGGTAGCAGCTGTCTTTTCTGCTCTTCTTTAAAGACCTATAACAATGTTGCTTATGCCACTCACCATTCAGGGAGAAGCCAATTTTCTCATACCCCTTCCCACAATCCTTATTGTTTCCAGATCTGTACTGGAGTCAGATTGTAGCATGCTGTACATTTGCATAATTAAAATGAGAAGAGAAGGATTATGTATCAACATTTGTTTTTTAGATTTTTGCTAACATATCAGCAAAAACTTCGAGAATATGTGTAGAAATGGATTCTGATGATGAGAGGGAAACATCCTTTTGCATTTGGCTCAGTGTGTTGGCATGGTGTAATACCAGAGATCCTGGATTCAGTATTCTAGCTCAAGCAGCTAGAATAAGTTGTAGTTGTTTGCTCCTTTGGTTGGTCTCAGCATTGGCCCATACTAAATGAAGTTGAATGTTTACAATCTCATGGTATAATATAGAGGATGAAGTCAAAAGATTAAGGGAAATAGGACTGATGGAGTAGATTTTTCATTGCGACCATCTACTCACTTCCCCTATTCCCTATCTAGCATATCCACTAAGATGTCCAGAAGACATTTCATTCAAGGTAATGTGAAATAATTTGAGGACACTACCAGCATTTATGAAAAGCAGTATAGTTGCTGCTGTCTGTAGGTAGGAGATACTTGTATTGAAATAGTCTTTCTCATTTCAGATGGTGGGATTCTAGGGTGCCTATAACTTTTATAGGCAAGGTGGGCATCATTTCCATAAGATAGCATGACAGGCATGATGATTAGAGATGCACTGACCTGGATGCTTCTTTTTGGCTGTGGCTAAATGATCATGGGATCCCTAGATCTAAAATAGATGGGCATCCCATTAAGGTCTTATTTGATCTGTATAAATTTTAGGTCTCACAAGTGAAGGTCTGACTCAAACTATCATGAGTGAATTGTAGTTCTTCACAGAGTTCCTAGACCTGAGTCAGGTCTGTAGACCTTGTTAAGTTTTCCTTCTTTATGTGTTTATGCATTTAAAAAGATATTTTCACTTGTTTTTCCATTCTCACCCCCCTTTGCAGTTTAGTCCATAGGTTATAGAAGAAACCAGAGGGAATGGGACATCTCTCAGAGATTCTGATGTTGGAGCTGTGTGCAATAATTGATGAGATTCTGGTTCTTAACTCCCTTTGAGGAACAGAGAGAGTTTTGTTTGTACAAAGCTTAGTTATAATCTGTCAGGCTTGAGAATCTTGTTTGGAGCTTGAAGTGTGAAATAAATCTGTATGTTATTTGATAGCCAAGACTGGGTTTGTATTTGGATTCATTTCAAATAACCTCTGAATGTTGGAGAAATTTGTATGTTAGGAGTTCTGTAGAAGGCAGAACTCAATTTCCTAGCATCCCTTGCAGCTAGGACACGGGCACATGACCTAGATTCAATCAGCTGCATCTGGATAAGATATGAATTCAGAAGAGAGAATTGCAGGGTCACAGCTCTTGCCTGGAATTGTTTCCTAGTGTAGATGTTGGGTGGTGAGACATTGAGCTTTTACAGGTAGCAGTGGCAGATGCCTCAGTCAGTCTTATTGTCTGAGGCTTTGCTTTCAAGGTACTAGGGCTCAAATGGTGGGAACAGTTTGATGGGGAGACTTAGATATTTTTGCTGGCTGCATATCCCTGAGCTGATTCTTTGGCTCTTTGGGGCAAATTCTTTGAATCACCGAATATGTTTTAGTAAATTCCTTTTCTGTTGAAACCATCTGAAATAGGTTCTGTTGTTTGCAGCTAAGAACCCTGGTTCTTCTACTAATTGTGAAGATTTTGTTTATTATCAAAATATTTTGTTTTTTCTAATTAAGATCCAAAAATTGCTAAGCACTTAGGTTCTGCTTTGTTCCTCCCCAGAAGTCTACAGTTTTTTTGCCACCATTTTTTCCTACCTAGAATACCAATTTTTCTACCTTTTGAATTGCTTCCCGTCCTTCACTACTCACTTGAGCTCCATTGCTGTGGTGAAACCTTTCTTGTACATTCCAACAGCCTGATGAATTCTTTTCTTCATCTGAATTCCAGTAGCACTTATTTAGGTCTTAAGTGCTAGTCTTTTTTCTTTCTGTATACATCTTAGCTCTCACACTGAATGATGAGCTTCCTGAGAACTGGTAATTTACCTTTTTCTGTCCTTTGCATTATCTAGCAGAGTGCCTTGCACCTGTTAGACTCGAGGTTTGGCACAGTCACTTTCATAATGTATAGTGATTAGAGTTGCTGAGAATCACGATGATGCCAGACCAAGTGAGCTGAGATAATAAACTGTTTAGATTTACTTTGTCCTGGTCCTAGTGAGACAAAATAGTTGGCCGTGAGGCCCAATTTCTGTCGTCCTTAAGGAGTCTGAGACTTGCCTTTCAGCCCTATTTTCATCAGTAGGTGGCCATATCTTCTAAATTACCATCTTCATAATGTTTTGCCTTGACAAAAGCCATCTATTTCTCTCCTGCTTCCTAGTTACTTCCATTCTACCCTCTGCAATTGCTGTTCATAACCAGCAAGCTTTTGTTTAATCTCTTTTAAAATTTTGCGTAAATTATGAAAAAATTTAAACATACAAAAACTTAAAGTAATATAACAGACACCTGTGTTCCCAGCCTCAAGGTCAGTGAGGTTAACTTTTTGCCTCATTTGCTTTTTCTCTTCTTTTAAAATTCTCTCCTCCTCACCCCTTCCTTCTTCAGAGGTACTCATTATCCTTAAATCCTTGTTTATCATTTCTCTGGTTTTTTGTACATAAAAAACATTTACATAAAAGATGATCTGAGAAATTCCCATACAACGTTGTTTTCTACATGTATTCATATTGACATGTGTAGGTTTAGTTCATTCTTTTTAACCGCTGTTTAGTATTCCATGTTGAATAAAACTCAGTTTCATATTGAGAGATAACTGTGTCCTACCTATTGGCAAAAAATATTGGAATGAGGGGCCAGCCCAGTGGCCTAGTGGTTAAGTTTGTGCACTCTGCTTCAGTGGCCCAGGGTTTCACGGGTTCAGATCCTGGGTGCGAACCCACACACTGCTTATCAAGTCATGCTGTGGTGGCGTCCCACATACAAAATAAAGGAAGATTGGCAGTGATGTTAGCTCAGTGACAGTCTTCTTCAAGCAAAAAGATGAAGATTGGCAACAGATGTTAGCTCAAGTCCAATCTTCCTCACATATACACACATACACACACTTGTAATGAATAGCCTTGTACATAAGTACCTAGTCCAATGTGTAGCTTTATTTAGGATAGACCCTCGAGAGTACAATTGCTGGATCACAAGGTGTAGGTGCCACCTCACCTTACCAAGTATTGCCAAATCCAGTTCAAAGTGGAGGTACTACCTTGTTACCTACCAGCATGTTTCCCCGCATCTTTATCAACATTTTATTTTATCAGGCTACTAATTTTTGCCTCTCTGAAAGATAAGAAATGGAGTTTCATAGTTTTCATTACTTTGGTTTCTGCTAAAGTTGAACATCTGCATAGGTTTTGGTCATTCTAGTCTCCTGTGACTCTTCTCTGTGTCCTTTGCTATTTTTTTTCTGTTGGGTATTGGCTTTTATATTGATTTATGGTAATTCTTTTAATAATCTGATATTAATGTTTTTGGTAATAGGCATTGCAAATATCTTTTCTAGTCTGTGGGTTGTTTTTGATTTTGTTTTAAAGTTTTACGTTTACTACATGGGTGTGTTTCTAGAGTCTGTACCATAGTCTTATTTGATTTTTGTACTTTCATGTCATTATCGTACTGTGTTAATTAGAACAGTTTTGATATGTCTTTATGTCTGATAAGGTAAATCTTTTCTCATAATGAGTTTTAAGTTAGTTTGTCGAATTTCATGTCACCTCAAAGAAAATCCAACACAACACAAACCCCAAACCCTTTTGTGTTGTGATTGGAGCTTCATTGAATTTATAGGTTACAGTGAGGATAGCTGTCGTCTTATTTAGTGACCGTAGTATATATCTATTTAGGTGTTCTTTAATGTTTTTCAATACAGTTGTATTGTTTTCACAAAAGTCTTCTATTAGATTTATTCTTAGATTAATTATGATTTTTGTTACTATTGTGAATGGTAAATTTTTATAAAAATACATTTTGTAACTGGTAGTTTCAAACTGGTATCCACAGTAACCAATTAGTATGGGAAACAAATTGCTTTTTGTATTGTGTATTGATTTTGTATCCAGCAACCTTGTTCAACTCTAATTCTAATGATAGATTCTCTAGGGTGCTCTTTGTAGTTAATCATATATTCAGGGAATAATGATTGTTTTTGTTGCTTTCCAAGCCTAAACCTCTTTATTTTTCTTGTCTTATTGAGCTGTCTAGGACTCCTTTACTAAAATTTCAGCCCTTCCTGGTCTTGGCTTTTTTTTTTTTGAGGAAGATTAGCCCTGAGCTAACATCTGCTGCCAATCCTTCTCTTTTTGCTGAGGAAGACTGGCCCTGAGCTAACATCCATGCCCATTTTCCTCTACTTTATGTGTGGGATGCCGGCCACAGCATGGCTTGCCAAACAGTGCCATGTCTGCACCCGAGATCTGAACTGGTGAACCCTGGGCCGCAGAAGCGGAATGTGCAAACTTAACCACTGCGCCACCAGGCCGGCCCCTGGTCTTGGCTTTATATGTGTGTTAGTGTGTGGAGGAGGAAGGGGGATCTGAGTTCTGAAGTCTCTCACCAAGGGCCAAAATTCTCATCTCCAGTCCCTACATATGAGTTAAAGGCCAAAGAGATTAGTAACCCATTCTAGGGCAGAAGCATTGTTAACTTGCAGTCTTCTCAATTTTTTTCTGTGTTACTGGCCCTTAAAGGTTTTTCTTTCATAGTAGCTAAAAGATTCATCTAAAGGAGTGATTTTGATTTATCCTTTCTGGATGAAGTTTCTGTGGGAAGGCTTTTTGGGTGCTCTAATCTGATGTATTGTTGGAACTGGAAGTATAGTCTGCATTTTATACATTTCCTTAATTGAAATTTCACTCTATTTTGGTATTCTTTGTGTCCTGCACACTTCTCACCCTGGTTTTTGATGTCTTACAGTATCCTATAGCATAGTGGTTTAAGAGAACAATCCTGGTTAAGTCTCTTAAATCTTCTCTGAGTTTGTTTCTCCATCAGTAGTAGTAATAGTATCATTTCTTACCTTATAGATTATTGTAAGAATTAAATAAATTAATATGTATATAAAACATTTAGAACAGTGTTATTGTTCTTAGCCTGTTTTTAGCTGTCATCTACTACCTTCCTGGTAGATTCTACTTACTCCTGGAAGACAGTGCCAAATTGCTCATAATCTCCTTGTACATTCCAAGTCTTATAATGATTCTGGATGCCTTCAGCATCCAAATGGGTGATGCACCTACATCCTGAATCTCATTTCCCTGACCTCCCCAAATCCAGTGACTTTCTCCTCCATCTACTCTATTACTCACTCTCATGGGAATTATTGTGTTAATAACTGTTTCATCTAGTAAATCATTAATAAGCACCTTACATCCTTTAGGTTGCTTGATTAGCTGTATAACTGTTGGTTAGCCATTATAACTATTTTACCAACTCATTTGTACTTCCAGTCTTTTGGCCTCTCATTCTTCCAGTCATCAGCCTTCTCAATTTTTCACATCTTTTGTTAACTGAGAGTCTGTTGTCCATTTCTTGTCCATGTCCTAAATTCCTCTCAGTTTTGTATATTTGTCTGAACTGTCTGGCAAAACCCCAGTTCTGAATTAGCCCAATTATCATCTTCTTCCATTTGTATACCACATGAATGCTGTAGTAGAAAGATACCCCAAAGGGCATATTTCTTTCATTATAAATTCATAATCATCAACCACAACTGGACCATACTACAGATTGGAAATCTCTCACATTACTTTTGTCAGCTGCTGTTCCCTCATCTCTACCATAACTGTTTCAATCATCCACTCTCCTCAGACCTCCAGCATGGCTCTTCTCTTTCTACAGAAGGCTTTTCTTACTACTTGCCAGTGAAATAGGGGTACCAGATGGTAACTCTTAGTTGTCCACTACCTTTACTATTTTTTCTTCCTCCTTAATGTTAAAATAGAGGCAATGCTGCTTTTTATCTAAGACCCCCTCCTTTTCCTTTGCTCCCTCTGGGTTACCTTATACTATTGATTATGTTCTCCTTCTTTTGTATATTCAGTTTCCTTTCTTTACACTGGATTCCTCTCATCAGTATTTAAACATCCCCAGTTATCCCTGTTTAAAAAAATGAAACAAAACAATAGGACTTCATGGGTACTACATTATAGATATTTTGCTTCTCTTTCCTAGCCAAATGCTTGAAATCAGTATTTATGTTTGTTTTGTTTTCTCACTTTTGACTTATCTCTTCAGTTAATTCACTCCACCAAATTGTATTTGCTAATGTTACCAATGACCTCTGTGTCAATAAATCAAGTGGCTATTTTTAGACTTGCTCTTATTTGACCTCTATATTAGTTTGCTAGGGTTGCCATAATGAAATACCACAGGCTTTGTGGCTTAAGCAGCAAAAATTTATTTTCTCACAGTTCTGGAGGCCAGAAGTCCAAGGTCAGCATGTCTGCAGGTTTGCTTTCTCCTGAGGCGTCTCCTCTCCTTGGCTTACAAATGACCACCTTCTGGCTGTGTCCTCATCTGGTCTTGGTCTGTGGCTGCACATCCCTGGTATCTCTGTGTGTGTCTATATTCCCTCTTAGAAGGACACCAGTCAGATTGGATTCGGGCCTAGGTGATAAGGTAATCACCTCTGTAAAGGCCCTATTCCCAAATGCACTCATGTTCTGAGGTCCTGGAGGTTAGAGCTTCAACATAGGAATTTTAGGGGAACACAATTCGGTGTAGAACAACCTCCTAGCAGCTTTTAGCATTGTTGAAAAGTCCTTCAAACCCTTTGGTCTCTTACTCTTCAGCCTCTTTTACAGGCTTCTCTTCTTCGGCTTGGTCATTAAAAATGGAAATTTCTTGAGTCTTGGTCCTAAGCCGCTTTCTTATGCTGTCTTTTTTTCTTTCTCCCCAGGCAGTTGCACCACTGTGATTTCTGCTACGTATCTGTTGCTCTAGCCCTACTTATCTAAGTTCCAGACCAATTTTATAAATCTGTTTAGCTATTGTAGAGGCATCTCAAACAAAATGAGTCTGTATCTGAACTCATGATAATCTCCATCCATGTGATTTGAGACTAGTCTATCTTCTAAGCATTATCTCATGCCACTTTCTTTTTCACTCCTTGCTATGGCTATGCTGGCCTCTTGGTCCAAATATGATAGATCTTTTCCTCCATAGCCTTTGCTCTTGTTTTTTCCTACGTCAATACACTCACTCCTCACCTTTCATTTAAAAAATATTCAATTTTTAATATATATCAAGGTTATAAACATTAGTCATTAGGGAAATGCACATTGAAACCACAAGATAACCATTAAAACCAACTAGAAGGGCTAAAATTAAAAAGACTGAAACAACAAATTTTGCAGTAAAACACTCAGAACTCCCATAAATTGCTGGTGTGAGTATAAAATGGTAGTACCTCTTTGGAATACCATTTGGCAGTTTCTTATAAATTTAAGCATACACCTACTTTTGGATCCAGCAATTCTGCTTCTGGATGTTTTCCAAAGAGAAAGGAAAACATGCCCACCAAAAGCCTTTTTTCAGGACTTTTTGTCATGGGTTTATTCATAATAGCTAACAACTGGAAACACCCAAATGTCAATCAATGGGATAATAGATTAAAAAGTTTTGGTATATTCATACAATGAAATACTATACTCAGTAATAAAAAGGAGGGAACATGCATGCAAAATAACGTGTGAATCTCACAAACACTCGGCAAAAGGTGCTGGACACAATATGGTATGATTCCATTTATATTAAGTTCTAGAACAGGCACCCCTAATCTGTGGTGGAAAAAAATCAAAATATTGAACAATGGTTCAGTTCTTTTGGTTGTGGGGAGTGCTGGTGCTCACCTGGAAAGGGGCATAAGGGGATTTCCTGAAGTGATAGAATGTTCAGTATCTAATAGAGGTGTGGGTTACAGAAGTTTATCTCTTTGTCAGAGTTGTATAGATAAGTGTATATTTCAATGTATGTAGATTTTTACCTAAAAAATATAAAAATAGCAGTCAAGTTGGGTGGTAGGGAGTGGAGGGTATGGATGAAATAAGAATGACTGGATGTTGATGGTTGCTGAAGCTGAGTAATGGGTACATAGGAATTTAATATGCTGTTCTCTTTATTTTGTGTATGTGTGGAATTTTCCAGATAAAAAAGTTTTTGTTTTTTTTGATCTGAAAGTTATGAAGACTTGTAAACAGCACCTATCTTCTCACCTCCGACTAATAAATAAAACCTTACCAATATAATTCTCTTCCTTTGTGAACCACATCGTAATTCCATACCCTCTTTCCCCACCAACCGCTATCCTGAATCCCTCTTCACTTTTTTTTTTTAAAAGATTTTATTTTTCCTTTTTCTCCCCAAAGCCCCCCCCCCCGGTACATAGTTGTATATTTTTAGTTGTGGGTCCTTCTAGTTGTGGCACGTGGGACACTGCCTCAGCATGGCCTGATGAGCGGTGCCATGTCCACGCCCAGGATCCGAACCGGGGAAACCCCGGGCCACCGAAGTGGAGCGCACAAACCTAACTATTTGGCCACGGGGCCAGCCCCCACCCCTCATTCACTTTTAAACATACTCCAAATATCAGTCTAAAGGTCACTTCCTTGACTCAAAACACTCACTAGGTTAAATGCCCCTGTTATGTGCTTTCATGGCCTTATCACAGTTATGATTTATTTGTTTGATTACTTCATATCAGTCTCTCCAGTAGACTAAGTTTTCAGAGGGCAGGGTATATCTATTCTTGCTATCTTAGTGCCTAGCATAATAAATTTATTGAATGATTGTATGTAGTTTTTTCATTAAAGATATAGAAATTGAAGAGCTGTCTTGTTACTGCATACTTTGATTGTTGGGTCACTGTGTTATGAAAGGTTATGAATGTGAGAGAATGATTGATAGGTGTTAATTCTTTTTGATTTTGTTGGCATGTGATAAAAAAGGAGCAATAATACTGTGTCCTTAGATCTGGAACCATGTCAAAAAGGCCTGCTACTGGTTCTCAGATACTCTTCAGCTTTATGATATGTCTTTCTCTTTTCTTCCTTGGAAGCCATGTGAGTAAAAGACCCCTGTCCTATTTACAAAGATTATTCTAAATACCTCTTTCTCTCTTTTCTAATGTGCTTCCTCCTTTGCCTATTAGTTTTGGTATTTGTCAGGGATGATGATTTTTAAGGGCTTGTTTTCTTATTTTTTATACTGATGGCTGTATATTTTAAACTTCAGTATGCCTCACTGCTAAATGAAGGTATGAACTGGTAAATAATAAAGATTGATAAAAATGCTTTGCTTATAATTGTACCATTAAAGATATTATCTTTAATGCAAATACACATTAAAAGTATTGAAGGGAAGGGATTGTGTTTTGATTTTTGCTATTTCATATTTCCATGGCATATGTGGGTAGTTTAACAAAGTAGTCAGATTTCTGCTATGATTTTTTTTTTAAAGATTTTATTTTTCCTTTTTCTCCCCAAAGCCCCCTGGTACATAGTTGTATATTCTTAGTTGTGGGTCCTTCTAGTTGTGGCACATGGGATGCAGCCTCAGCATGGCTTGATGAGCGGTGCCATGTCCGTGCCCAGGATTCGAACCAACGAAACACTGGACCGCCTGCAGCGGAGAACGCAAGCGTAACCACTCCGCCACGGGGCCCAAACTTAACCACTCGGCCACGGGGCCAGCCCCTGCTATGATTGTTTTTTAACTTTTCCTGCTACTTGGGAGTCTTATAATGATTAAGAGTAAGGACTCTGAAAGAGTCAAAATGCCAGGGTTTGAGTCCTGGTTCCACTGTTTCCTAGCTGTGTGACTTTGAGCAAGTGGCATAACTCCTTTGTGCCTAAGTTTCTCATCGTTAAAACAGAGATAATAATAGTACCTGGCAGCATTGTTGTGAGAATTATATGCAGTAGTACATATAGTGCCTGATACTTAGTAAATGTTAG
>NC_060269.1:39576168-39659396 GCF_021613505.1 Equus quagga | reverse complement strand
ATTATATGCAGTAGTACATATAGTGCCTGATACTTAGTAAATGTTAGCTATTTATTACTTTCTGGGTTTTAGGGAGCCTAATAATACCTTTTTCCCTAAGTTTGTTTTTTTATTGTGGTAAATTCACATATTACCACATATGTGGTAAAATACACATAACATAAAAGTTACCATTTTCACCATTTTTAAGAATGCAATTCAGTGGCATTAAGTACATTCACAGTGTTGTGCAACTATCATCACTATCCATTTCTAGAACTTTTTCATCGTCTCAAGCAGAAACTGTGTACCCATTGAAGAAGTCTCCATGTTCCCTTCCCACAGCTCCTGGTAACCTCTTTCCTACTCTGTCATTATGAATTTGACTATTCAAGGTATGCATAAAACGGGAATCATATAATATTTGTCCTTTTGTGACTGGCATATTTCACTTGGGATAATGGTTTCAAGGTTCATCCATATTGTAACATGCGTTGCAGCTATTGATTTTTGTCTTCATTCTCTTGTGATTGGAGACTATACTTTGTATGATTTCAGTCTCTCTGATTTTTTTTTTTTTTTTTTGGTGGGGAAGATTGGCCCTGAGCTAACATCTGTTGCCAATCTTCCTCTTTTAGCTTGAGGAAGATTGTCACTGAGCTAACATCTTTGCCAGTCTTCCTCTATTTTGTATGTGTGATACGGTCACAGCATGGCTTAATGAGAGGTGTGTAGGTCTGTGCCCGGGATCTGAATCTGTGACTGAGGGCTGCCAAAGCAGAGCATGTGAACTTAACCAGCCACTGGGCTGGCCCCTGAATTTTTTTTTTTTCAAAGATTTTATTTTTTTTCCTTTTTCTCCCCAAAGCCCCCCGGTACATAGTTGTATATTGTATATTATTTGTTGTGGGTCCTTCTAGTTGTGGTATGTGGGATGCTGCCTCAGCGTGGTCTGATGAGCAGTGCCATGTCCGCGCCCAGGATTTGAACCAACGAAACACTGGGCCGCTTGCAGGGGAGCACGCAAACCTAACCACTCGGCCACGGGGCCAGCCCCTGGCCCCTGAATTTTTGATCCTTGTTTGTGGCCTAACGTATGGTCTTCCCTGGAGAATGTTCCATGTGTACTTAAGAAGAATGTGTATTCTGCTGCTGTTGGATGCAGTTCTCTATAGATATCTGTTACATCACTTCAGGTTGACATGAAATAACGCTAGAACTTGAATTCACATGAAGCAACGAAGAGAACCATTATAGTCATGCGCCACTTAACAATGGAGATATGTTCTGAGAAATGCGTTGTTAGGTGATTTTTTTTTTTTTTTTTTATTTTTTTTTTTTAAAGATTTTATTTTTTCCTTTTTCTCCCCAAAGCCCCCCGGTACATAGTTGTGTATTCTTCGTTGTGGGTTCCTCTAGTTGTAGCATGTGGGACGCTGCCTCAGCGTGGTCTGACGAGCGGTGCCATGTCCGCACCCAGGATTCGAACCGACGAAACACTGGGCCGCCTGCAGCGGAGCGCGCGAACTTAACCACTCGGCCACGGGGCCAGCCCCACGTTGTTAGGTGATTTGGTCATCATGCTAACGTCATAGAGTGTACTTACACAAACCTACGTAGTTTAGCCTACTCCACACATAGGCTATATAGTACTACTCTTGTGGGATCACTGTTGTATATGCAGTCCATCATTGACTGAAACGGCATTATGTGGCGCATGACTGTACTTTTCGTTTAAAGTTGAAGTACTCCTTTTACTATTTTTTGTAGGGCAGATCTGTAGTGATGAATTCTCTGTTTCGTTTAGGAATTTCTTACTTTCTCATTTTTGAAGGATAGTTTTGCTGGATATTCTTGGTTTGACAGTCTTTTTCTTTTAGCATGCTGATCTCCTTGGTTTCTGATGAGAAACTGACTGTTAATCTTACTGAGGATCTCTTTTTTTTTTTTTTTAAGATTGGCACCTGGGCTAACAACTGTTGCCAATCTTTTTTTTTTTTTTTCTTTTGTGCTTTATCTCCCCAAATCCCCCCTGTACATAGTTGTATGTCTTAGTTGCAGGTCCGTCTAGTTGTGGGATGTGGGACGCCGCCTCAACGTGGCCTGACGAGCGGTGCCTTGTCCGTGCCCAGGATCCGAACCCTGGGCTGCTGCAGCGGAGCGAGTGAACTTAACCACTCGGCCACGGAGCCGGCCCCACTGAGGATCTCTTACACAAGATGAATCACTTCTTTGTTGCTACTTTCAAGAGTCCCTCTTTGACTTTGACAATTTGATTATGATGTAGGTAGGTGTGGATCTCTGAACTTATCCTAGTTGGAGTTTATTGAACTTCTTAGATGTGTAGATTAATGTTTTTAATCAAATTTTGAAAGTTTTTGGCTGTTATTTATCATAATGTTCCTTTTACTCCTTTCTTTTTCTCCTTTCCTTCCGGAATTTTCAGTTTTTGTATGTTGGTAAGCTTGATGGTGTTCCAGAGGTTCTCTGAGACTGTTATTTTTCTTCATATCTTTTTCTTTTTATGCCTCAGACTGGTTAATCTCAGTTGACTTGTCTTCATATTTGTTAATTATTTCTTCTACCTGCTCAGTTCTGCTGTTGAACACCTCTAGTGCGTTTTTCATTTCAGCTATTGTACTTTTCAGTTCCAGAATTTCTATTTGGTTCTTTTAAACATTTCAGAAATTCTCTTTATTAATTTTCTCTGTTTGGTGAGACACCATTATCTTACCTTTAGTTCTTTTGGCATGGTTTCATTTAGTTCTTTGAACTTACTGAAAATAGCTTTGGGACATACATTTAGCTCAGGAGCAACCTTTCTGAAAAAAACAGATCTGAGCACCATAGACCTTTGTCTTATAACCTTTTAATGACTGCCCATTGTATGGAATGAAGTTTAAATTCTAGAGCAATGCAAACATGGCTCTTCAAGAATTGACAGACATCTCCTACGAATTCCTTACATGCATAATATATTCTAGCCTTACTAAATTAATTAACAATTTCTGAATTTACTGTTGTGTTTTATGTATCTGTTTTTGTATATAACCTATTCACTAAGCCTAAAATATACTTTCCTTTATTTAGCCTCAAAAGTCTCCTCACTAAAGACTTTTTGTCTTGTCTAAGCTCAATTAATTATATCCTT
Organism: Equus quagga; assembly: GCF_021613505.1. Taxonomy (NCBI): domain Eukaryota; kingdom Metazoa; phylum Chordata; class Mammalia; order Perissodactyla; family Equidae; genus Equus; species Equus quagga. The sequence goes on along the minus strand of NC_060269.1, from coordinate 39,656,266 downwards.
CATGCTAACTATTATATTTAGCAGTCAACACTACTATAAACTACCTTACAGTAATTTTTCTAGATGCCTGCCTTATTTCTTAAATTGAGTTGCTTGAGGGCAGGGATTGTCTATTAACCCTTACAGTGTCTTCCATGCCTTGCTTACTGTAGTTGATCAGTTAATGCTGATTGGGTAAATGAACACTGGTTTTCATTTTTAGAATATCATAGGGGTTATTCCTTTAGTTGTTTATTAGAAGATGGCACAGATTTCTACCCAGATTGGCTTTATGGGAAAACAGAAAAGAATAATGAAATATAAGTTGTTTCATCTAGGAACAATTTTATGAAGTTGATACTATTATGTTATTAAATTACCTAGAGTGGAAGGTGAAATTTCTAGAATGATTATGTTTTAGTTGTTAAAGTAAATGGCACATAAGAGAACTTTTAAGTTCATATGGCAAAAATGGAAAAATTGCAAAGTTAGAGACTCTGAGGTTTCAGATCTTTCATAGACTAACAAAAGGTTGCTTTATTAGCAGCATTAATGAACGAATCGCTTTATTGGCTTAGGCATACTGGTAGCTTTGTCGGTCCAAAGAGCTGAGAGTTCTTATTTCAATTCATGATTATGTTAGAGTAGTGAAGTGAAAGCCGTTGACCTTCTCTTAAGCAGAAAATAGAAAGTTTGTACAAATAGATTAAAGCATTATGAGGAATGTGATAAAAAACTAACTTATTATCAAATCACTTAAAAATTTTTGAGTTTTAACTTTTAAAGTCTTTTTGTGCATCAATTTTACAACAGTAGATTTTTTAAATAGACTTGTTAGTTGGTATTTAAAATAACTTTTGTAGGATGATTTTGTAGAGTTAGGTCAAAATGATTGAAAAAACTGTGAATTATTAGAATGATAAACTTTCACTTCTCCAAACGGTAATATGTATTAAGAGCAATATGAGATACAGGAAGTATTAAACTTTAGAGAATGTCTAATGCCACTTGGTTGGCATAACCTTCCAAGTTATTTGTTATTTAAGTAAATGAAACACATTTTGCTTATTAGAATCATTTTGGAAGTGCTGATTTGCTTCTGTTAATTTACTTCAGATATTGAAGTAGAAGGAGTCATTGGGGGCCTGCTTCTAAAAGTGCTTCAAAACAGTGGTTTTAAACATAAGGAATTACAGAACTAAGTATTGTATAGCTGTATAGAACTAAGATTTGTAGAGCAGCACTTCATTTAAAATTTTAAATTTCTAAGTGATGGAATATTTAAAAATATGAAAAACACAAGGAAGAATATAAGATGCTCATGTTTCTGTACTGCCAAAATTAACAGATAGTAACATCTTGCTTTAATTGTTTCAGAACTTTTTAAATAAACTAAAAATATAGTTGAAGATTACTAATCTCATTCTTTTGCCTCTCTTCTGAGAGGAAATTACTAATCTGAAGGTGACGTTTAAATTTTTAAAATACTTTTATGCACACATTTGTATAAAAAGCTTTGTTTTAAAATGTAAATAAACAGTATCATATTGTTTACATACTTTTGTAACTTACTTTTTTCACTCAGTGTTCATTTCAAGATTTATCCATGTTGATATATATGTACTTAAAGTTTGCTTATTTTAATCTCTGTATTATTAGTTTGTTTCGTTATTTGTGATGTTAAGCTAGGTTATTTGGTTTAGCTGGTGCTGCCAAATTTCTCCATTGAAAAGGTGTCTTTTTTCCCTTTAGTAATTAATCCATGCCTTCAGGCTGAATAAATACTGTTTCTCAACAGCCTTTCATCCAATCATTTTAACATCCATTGTTGATTTTTGCCTGAATCATTGATTACATTGATGCTTACAAAATGATGATTTTCTGGTTCTCTTATTTTTCTCGCATTTATTAGCTGGCATTCTTCTCTAAGGAAGAGTTTCTACCCTCGTTTTTTCGTTATCACTGTGGGGTCATGGATTTTCTTTTATTCAGTGTGCCAAGATCCATTATTGTTGCATTTCTTTTGAAGGCTCAAATTGTTAAAATTTAGCCAGTAGGAACTCATTCAGTCTGGTTTTTCATATGTCCCATCATTTTTAGAACACTTTTACTTGCTTTCTGGCACAACAAAATGTTCTCTTCTTACCTTATACTTTCCCTACCCTAGACCTGGAAATGGCTATTTCTCCAAGGATCCTTGTTTCTCTTGGTGGGTATTTACAAGCAGCACCGTGGGAAGGGATATGTTTTGTGTTACTGGGCATCGCTGCTTCTAGGGGCTCTTTTCATTGGACAGAGCAAGGAAATGTACTTTTAAAAACCACTAATATTTGTAATTCCAATCTAGTATCACAGGGTTCTTTTCTTCTCCTGTTTCATATTTGGATCTCTCTTCTCCCACAGTGAGGATCCTGGTTAACAATAACATCAATATGTGTTTGTTCATTTGCTCTGTCCTACAGTATACATGACATAATTTTGGAATTGCCACATGAGTACCACTGCCAACAATAAACCCAGTAAGTAAAGAAACTTTAGGATTTCTATGCAGTTTTTTATTCATACAGTATCGCCCAATGTAGGTATGTAGTCAGGATACTATGCTTGTAAGTTATTTTAATTGTTTTTTTATGTCACCAATTTGGTAAACACTTAAGTTCATTTGTTTTTGTTTATATTCATTTTAGCCCACCCCCCATTGATTTGGTTTTATTTTTTGAGTATAGCAAAAGAGTAACATGGTTAAAAACCAAAACCATATAAAAAGGCATTCTCAGGGGCTGGCCCTGTGGTGTAGTGGTTAAGTTTGCATGTCCCACTTCGGCTGCCCAGGGTTCACAGGTTTGGATCTCGTGCGTGGACCTAGCACCATTCGTCAAACCATGCTGTGGCATCACCCACATAAAATGGAGGAAGATTGGCACAGATGTCAGCTCAGCAACAATCTTCTTCACCGAAAAAAAAAAAAAGGCATTCTCAGAAGTCTTACTCCCTTCTTCATTCCATTATTGTTCATTCTCTGGGTTACCAATTTCATTAGTTTCTGGTTTATCCTTGTGTTTCCTTTTATAAACATAAGCATATTATCGTGTACATGCATTTATGTTTGTATCTATTATTCATATTCTTTTTTTATACAAACAGGAATATTCTGTATGTACATATTTCCTGTGAGTGAAGTTGAACATCAGCTAATTGAGCTCTAGTAAGACGTTTGTTGGTATTTTTATTTGAAGAATGCTGTTATTCATTAACTTGGGGAAATCAACATCTTTATGATAATAAATCATCCTTTCCAAAAGAATAGGGAATGTTTTTCCATTTGTTCAGATTTACTTTTGTTTCTTTCAGAAGTGTTTTAAAGTTTCCCTTGTAGAGGTTTTAGACATTTAAGTTTATTCCTAGTTGTTTATTTCTAAAAAAAAAAAAAAAAAAAGATTGTTCAGAGTGAGACCGGGTTCTTGCATGGTTAAATTTCTATTTCTTTAGTAGCCTTCATAGTTGAAAGAACAGCCTGACTGGATATGAAATCCTTGGTTTATACTCTCATTCCTTGACATTCTTGAAAAAGATGCAACACTGTTGCCTCACTTTGAATATTGCTGTTTAGAAATCTGATGCCAATCTTACGTACATTGTCCCTTGTAAGAGTTAGTATTTTTGTCTGGAGGCCCAAAAGATTTTTTTCCCTACTTATTTTTGAAGTTTTACTAGGCTATGTTTTAGACTTTATTATTCTGGGGCAATTTTTCCAAGTATATGGTAGGTTGTTGCCGCAGTTCCCCTATCTCATACTTGTTCCTGCTTGCCACAACATACACACACATTTGTTTTTGTTTTTGGAAATACTTTTAAAATTATAGTTTTAAATATTAGTTCCTTTATTTTGCTTTTATTCTTCAGAGTTTTCAGTTATATGTTTCTTATAGCTTCTTTACAGATCTTCTATGTTAATTTTCTTTTCTCTGATCATTTTTTCGTCTTTATTCTCTTGCCTATCTTTCTCTTGCTCCTTACTTTTCCTTATGTTTTTATTTGAATCCAGTCTTCCTTTTTATCATTTATTTTTTAAAATCATTTGTTTTTTCTTCATTTTTTCCTGTCTTCTTTGAGTAGGGTCAAGTCTTGTTTCATATCTTGCTATGTTTTGTCCATTTCTATTGTAGGTTTTTGACTGTTGGTTTAGGATTAAAAACAAGTATGTGTAAATGCTGTTGCAGATAGTTATTTTATTTTGGAGTTGTTATTTTACAGTTTTCTTATGTTTTGTGGATTTTTTTTGGTGAGAATTTTCATTAGCTGAAGTGTTTAGACTTGGAATTTCTGTGTTGTTATAGTAGTTTTTTTATTTGTGTTGTCTGCTATTTCTGTTCATTTCCTGGCTCAGTATTACCAGTTGTATGTCCACAGGGGTGAGGGATGTGCTTGGTTTATAAAATTTCTTGTTCAAGAGCTCCCCCTTTTGTTGGTATAGTGAAGTGCGATTACCTTATCTACAGGTGGTTTTTTTTTTGGTCTGGGAGGGGTGAGGGGGAGGAGTTGGTGTATTATACAATTTTTGAGATTCTTTTTTGTTTTTGCAGAGCACTTAATTTCCACCTTTTGCTTCCTTCTTTTCCTTCATCACCAAACCTCTAGTTGCTGCCCCATCCAAATAATCTCAGTATTTCCCAGAAGCGTTTCCTTCCCTGGACTGCCATCTTTGATCCTGCGTACTTTCTTCCTTTCCATTCTTCAGTAGCCAGTGATCTGACCTACCCTTTCTCAGACGTCTTTTCTCAGTATTTTCCTACTTAAGACTTTCACTTTCTGGAGGTTATTTTGTATCTGTTCTACCTACTCCAGGCTCCATTTTCCTTCTCTTTTCCATGCAATCTCTGCTTGGTTCTTCAGAATTTGTTCTGCTGGAATTTTATCCCTTTCCACAACTTATATCTAACTTGGTATCTGTATTAGTCTGCTAATTAAGCTGATGGTGTGGTTTATGGGTGGTTTTATTTGCTCTCTGTGTTGATTTTTTTTTTTTTGGAGGGTATATGGAATGACTAGATTTACATGGGGCTGCTGTTGTCCTATGGGAACCCAGAATCTAGTCATTTGACTTTTAACTTTGTTGTACCCCTTTTAATACGGAAGTTTAAAGTTTTGATGACAAGTATATCAACTTTTTCTTTTATGGTTTTTGTGTGTTGTTTAAAATAGCATTTTCTATCTTCGTGTCTTATTAGATTATCCAATATTTTTTGAAAGTTTTATCTTTCATGTTTTGGTAAAAAAATTATGTCTAGAAAGTTTTATCTGGAATGGGGTTTCTTAGAGATATAATTTTATCTTATTTTTTAAATGGATGATTAATTGTCCCTGAATCATTTATTAAATAGTCTTTCTTCTCCTTTCTTCTCCTTTCTTCTCATTGATTATAATGCTGCCTGTGTCATCTATGAAGTTTCTGTATATACATGGATCTGAATTTGGGCTTTGTGTTCTGTTTCATTGGCCTCCTTGACCTGAAACTGCAGTTTTCACTAATATAAATGTGTATTAAATCTTCCTATCTGAGTTGGTAAGCTTGCTTTCTTTATATCCTAAGATTTTCTTGCTATTTATGATCAGCTTGTTTAGTTCTTCAAAAAAAATCTTATTCTCATATGAGCTTTGAGAGAATAATTTGGTCTTTTAAAAAAAATTGTGACGTAAGTAATAGCAACAATTATTTATATTTACTGAAACAAAAGATCAACCTAACGTTTTAGCATATACTGTGTGCATATGTTATCTTATTTAATGTTAAGCAGTTGTAAAGTGTAGTTATTACAAACCTGTCTTACCCTAATAAAACTGAGGCTTAGAAAAGTTAAATAATTTTATTCAATAAATATTGAATGCCTACTATATGTAAGGTGGTTTCCTATGTGCTAGAATGGAGTGATAAATAAAATTGGTACTAATATAAAGATTTTTTAAAAGACATAATGATCCTTGAGAGTTGTAAAATGTAGAATTGCTTGGTTATTTTGTTTGTTACATATATTTTAAGTGGGTAAAGAAAGCACATTAACTAGAATTTGCAAAGTAGACAAAAGGATAGAAGTCACCTGCATAATCCATTATCCCTTTTACAAAAAATTTTATAATTCACTTCTACTTCCTTGACAGTTTCTTGGCATCTAATTTTTACTGCTACAAGTTTATTTACTATTTCAATCATATGTGTAAATAACATATGATAGTTTCTTTTTAATATACCAAACAAAATCATATGTAGTTGAGTGTGCCATATTGTAAAGCAGGTCTTTTTTAGATATCACATGGCTGTGGTTTAGTAAATAGATTTATTAAAGAAAAGTGAACCGTTTTGATGGGTCTTAGTGATATTGCATGATAGGAAGCATCTATATTGAGATTATGTTTATATATGTCTCTTGTTTATAGAAAAAGAATCTTCATTCTAACTTTGCTCTGAAATCGTATGTGATGGACTACTATAGGGAGTTTCCACTGATAGTATATCCTAATCTAGATCTCATTCTACTCTAAGGAAAAAAGTAAATGGAACAGAAGGTGATAAACTTGGAGTGCATATGCTTCATTTATACTTCATTTCAAGTATAAATGAATTGTAAAATAATTCATTTATACTTGAAAGCTTGATCAAGTAATTTGGGTTGTTGCTATGATATTATGCTTATTTGTATTTTTAAAAGAGGTAGGCAAGACATGAAAGTTAATTCAGTATTTTCTATGTGGAAATAATTGAAGATAGGAGGCATGGCAATAGAAACTCAAAACTCGTAGAGTATGGAGCTGTCCAGCCAAGTTTTGTTTTGCAAGACTTTCAAGTCACCTAATAGGATTATCCAAATGGAAAGTTTGGAATCTGCTATATATTTTCTTAAATAAATAAACTTTATTATGCCAAGCTTTTGTACATTGGTGTGTGTTATTTCTTCTCTTAGTGCTAGATAAAGTTGTTAGAATCAGATTTTGGCATTTGAAAAAATGTATGTTTCCAAATTTTACTCATTTGTAAAGATTATTCTTAAAGATAAAATAGAAGACAGGGATCTTGATATTCAAAAGTTTTGTAAAATGGCCATTAAAGATGAATTAAATGATAGGTTAAAAAGATCATTACTGCACTTCTTTCAACTGTGAACAAAAACTGCATAATTGTTTAGTAACTATCATAAATATCCATTGTGGTCATATTTATCCATTGTGGTCATATTTAATATTTATATTTAAAGGAAGAAGAGACACTGTTTTCAGCTAGTGCCTAATTTAAAAGCTGTTATTTTGACAAATTTTGTTAAAAGTATTAGAAGTATATGTACCTACATACAGACACACACATCTCTATTTATATATTTTTTGTGTCATTATGAGCTTATATTTTATGTCATTATGAAGTTAACATTAAAGGAAAAATATATCTTATAAAATAGTATTATTTGATTTTACTTATCACCTTCAATGTTACAGTTTCTTCAGTTTTGTTAGAAATTGGTGAAGTCCTACTTTTACACCTGATTTAAATAGGAAATTTTAATATTTGGCTGTTCAACCAAAGTATTTGTCCATCAGGGGATATATTACTGTCTATTTTGTTTAGATTGCCTTGTTTTTGATTTTCTCAAATCTTGCTTTTTATGTATACTTGCCTAGCATTTGGTGGTGTAGTCTAGTATGATCTGGCCTGTGTATAGGGAGAATCATGCAGCCAAAGGATAAACAGTATCTGTCAGAACATCAATTTTTACTTAAAGAGTTGGAGAAAAGAAACGTTAAACAATTTAACTAAGTAATTAGAAGATTATTTATATAATAGAATGAATTCACAAATAATACAAAGTTGAATGCAAAACGTGTGTTAATTTTTAACGCGAGACGTGTTGTAAACAGCTTAGCTTTCCCGTAGGCTATTTCAGTCTGTACTCTGCATTGTCTCACAGGCTAGTTGAGCCGAGGGGTGGGGTGGGATGAGATAGTTGCATGTTTATTACTTTTACCTTTGGTGGTATTTTACCTGGCACATTAACCTGGAATGTTGTGAGAAGTATTGTCCTAAGGTATTTAACCCTGCCTCTTCAGGTGACTCTGGATACCTTCTTGGGGTCTAGGATACTTTTTCTGGGAAATTAATTTGCCAGAATCTGCTTATCAGGGGCAAGGCCTATTTATGGGTTGGTAGTATAATACCTAAAGGCTTCCTTGTCCTGAGGTATATTATCAGCACAATTTTGTCTTCCTTTCTATAGATTTTTAGAATTTTGGTCTTAGCTCTTAGTGGTTTCCGTCTTTTTGGTGTCATTACTATGTTTAATTTTGTTAACTAGAATTCACGTTTTCTTTTTTCTCTTTATTTGGGCTTTATACTTTTCTTTGCATAAATCTTGTGTGCTGAGGTAAATTTGCATCCGACCATTTAATAATTAGACAAATTAACCATTGTGAGTGGATTTATTTTATATGAACAATCTGTCACAAATAAATTGTACTGCAGTTGATTTTTCCTTTTTGTGGAGCTTTTACAATGTTGCTAGTATTTTTGTTGCCCCTCCCATGTGTATAGCCAAGTAATTACAAAAAAAGGGTGCTCTTTGCCATATTTGTTCTGTAAATACTGCCCTGCATTTGAACTGCAAAAAGGATGACATCTTTGTTATATCTCTCTTTTAAAGGCAAAAGTTGATGGTTTGTACTTTTTCTTTAAAAAATGAATAGAATTTGTACAAAGAAAATAACACTTTATTCTAGAATCAAGTAAATGAAGAGACCTACTGTTTTTTCAGAATGAAAAAAGTCAATATTGTAAAATGTAGACTTTTTCAAAGTTTTATCCAAAAAATTAACATGATTCCAATCAAAACCACAATTTATGTTTTCTTTTTGTGAGGAGTGGGGGAAAACTTCACAACTTGATTCTCAAATATAGTAGAATATGTGAATGAGATTATCCAATGCAAATTTTAAAAATAAAAATGAGACAGTCTTGCACTATGTTGCTTGCTATACTATAAAGCTGTAGTAATTAAAACACTGCTAGTAATGTAGGAAGAGTCCAGAAAGAGTCCAAATAAATGAAAAATGAGAGCAAAATTGTATACACGCACACACAGCACAGAGGGTTTTTTTTTTTACATATCAAAATGTAAAGAACCATGTATCTGGAAAGGATAAGAGAAACAGATTTGACTCCATTAAAATGGAACAAATTTCTCTAAGAAAAGACATCGTAACAAGATCAGTCTGCTCTAGTAGAAAATATTTGCAACGTGTAGCAGAGTTTTAACAAACTTAACAAAGAGCTTCTAAAAAATAAGAAAAATTAGAAAACTGAGTTATGAATAAGCAGAAATAATTCAAAGTATAAATGAATAGTTTTACAGAAGTATGCATAAAGATGTGTATACAAGTATGTTAATTCTAGCATTATTTGTAGTAGCAAAATGTTGGAAACAATCTGAATGTCCAATAGGAGGGAAATGGCAACATAAATTGTAGTACATCCATATTTTGAATATTAGTACTCTGACTAAAAAGAATAAAGTCTATGTATCATGATGTGGCACTATCTCCAAGACATATTATTAATGAAAATACAGAATGCTCCATATAGATGATCGTATTTACTTAACTTGTGTTAATACCATGGAGTCAATTCTGACTTCTAGTGCCCCTGTGTACAGCAAGTGGGACCCTGCCTGATCTTTTTGCACCATCCTCTTATCTTCCAGTGCTATGTTAGACAATGTTCCGCTGCTATTCATAGAGTTTTCATGGCCAAGTTTTTGGAAGTGAGAGGCCAGGTCGTCTTCTTAGTCTGTCTTAGTCTGGAAGCTCTGCTGAAACCTGTCCACCATGGGTAACCCTACTGGTATTTGAAGTACTGGTGGTATAGCTTTCAGCATCATGGCAACATGTAGCCACAGTTTGACGACTGACAGATGGGTGTATGGTTCCCTGACTGGGAAAAGAACATGGGCTGCCATGCTGAGAGCACTGAATCTTAACCACTAGGCCACTGTTACTTAACTTAGTAGGACTATGTTGTTTGTGGTAATCCTGAAACCATTCTACGTATCTTATAGGACAAGGAATTTAAGTTAACCTGTTAATATTATTAGGAATCATAAATTTAACTTTAAGAGAACAGAGGCAAATATAGCCACCAAAAATCTTTCGTTGTCAAATTAAATGGAAATATAAATATGAGTCCATGATTATACATATATGTCTCCCCCTCTGCCCCTGCTTCTACCAGAAGGACTTAGAATCATCAACAATCCCAGGAGCAATAATTACCCTCAGTATTGATAACGTGGTCTCTAAAATATTGTTCCCACTGAAAGGAGCCAAGGCTTCTGTGAAAAATAGTGGATCCTGGTTCTTGGGCAGAGAATACACACAGTTAACCAGAAAACAATGAAGTGTTCAAAAGCTGTTGGGTCATATCAAAAGAACCCAACCAAAGGAGTCTCTGCTGGCCAAATTTGGAACTATCTAAGCATCAGTCAAAAAATGATTGCAATTAATTATAAAAACTTGAATTAAAAAAATAATTAGAGTTCAGAGTGATAAGAAGAGAAAGAGAAAAGGAAAGTCCTCCTTTAGAGAAGAGAGAAATTAATAAATTTTGAAACAGTGCCAGAACCAGAAAATTATCGTATTGTAAACTCCAATGAAACTGTTTAAGCCAGAAGCATCAGTGGATGCCAAAACCTTTGGGGAAAGACTGCTGGGAACAGGATATATGCATGGTGCCAAATTATGATCCCATACATCACTATTTCTAAGGGGAAAATGTGCCTTTGTAATAGAAATCTGTAAGTTGCCACTTGAACCAAGTGGTTCAGTTTCTTATAGTTGGACAACCTGATACCATGTTTCTTTTGCTATGATGTAACGTGGTATACTTATCACCTTTGGAGTATTCTTGCCTGGTATGTTTCTTCTGTATCCAATTAGCTCCCCAGACCTGACCTCTTGTTTCCAGAAAATACAGGGGATTGTGGAATAAGTCACTCTGGGGAAACAGACAAATCCACAATGTGGGACATTCTACAAGAAAACTGGCTAGGAGTCCTCAACACATCAATGTCCTAAGGAAAAAAAGATAAATGGGACTGTTCTAGGACGGGAGAGACCAAAGAGAAGTACCACCCAAATGCAAGGCATGCAGTTTGATTTGCTCTTAGATTCATCCTCCCTACCCTGCAAGTCTTTGGGACAAATGAGAAAACATACATTACAATTTAAAAATTAAGACATTAAATTATCTTTTTTTTTTTTTTTGAGGAAGATTAGCCCTGAGCTAACATCCAATGCCAGTCCTCCCCTTTTTTTTGCTGAGGAAGATTGACCCTGAGCTAACATCTGTGCCCATCTTCCCCTTCTTTATATGTGGCATGCCTGCCATAGGATGGCTTGATAAACGGTGCATAGGTCCACATCCAGGATCCAAACTAGTGAACTCTGGGCCACTGAAGTGGAGCATCTGAACTTAACCGCTGTTCCACCAGGCCGGCCCCTTAAATTATCTCTTTTTGACCAGATGTCTTACTCAGTAAGGCTATTTTATTTTTTATTTATTTTTTTTTGAGGAAGACCTAACATCAGCTGCCAATCCTCCTCTTTTTGCTGAGGAAGACTGGCCCTGAGCTAACATCCGTGCCCATCTTCCTCTACTTTATATATGGGACACCTGCCACAGCATGGCTTGCCAAGTGGTGCCATGTCCACACCCAGGATCTGAACCGGCAAACCCCGGGCCGCCAAAGCGTAACATGCACACTTAACCGCTGCACCACCAGGTGGGCCCCACAGTAAGACTGTTTTAAGAGACATATTTCACTACTTAATGTAGTCTATAATAAAATCGGTACATATGAAAATATGTGTATGTCATTTGCATCTCTAAAAGGCTGGTCTCGGTTAATGAAAACTCAAGTTATATGTAACTGTCTTCCAAAGTAGCTTAAGACTTCTGCTATCACCACATTGTGTTTTATTTAGTAGCTGTGTAATCAGATTTACTGTATCTTTGTTTATTGTTCATTAGATTACTGCTTTGAAGCCTTATTTAATCTTTTTTTAAAATTTTTTATTAATGATAGGTTACAATCTTGTGAAATTTCAGTTGTACATTAATGTTTGTCATTCGTGTTGCAGGGGCACCATTTCACCCTTTGTGCCCACCCCCCACCCCACTTTTCCCCTGGTAGCCACTAATCTGTTCTCTTTGTCCACATTTTTAAATTCCTCATATGAGTGGAGTCATACAGAGATTATCCTTCTCTAACTGGCTTATTTCACTTAACATAATTCTGTCAAGGTCCATCCATGTTGTTGCAAGTGGGATGATTTTGTTCTGTTTTGCAGCTGAGTAGTATTCCATTGTGTATATATACTACAACTTCTTTATCCATTCATCTGTTGATGGGCACTTAGGTTGCTTCCATGTCTTTGGCTATTGTAAATAATGCTGCAATGAACATTGGGGTGCATAGGACTTTGGGAGTTGCTGACTTCAAGCTCTTTGGATAGATACCCAGTAGTGGAATGGCTGGATCGTATGGTAGTTCTATTTTTAATTTTTTGAGGAATCTCCATACTGTTTTCCATAGTGGCTGCTCTACTTTGCATTCCCACCAGCAGTGTATGAGGGTTCCATTCTCTCCACAACCTCTCCAACATTTGTTACTATTAGATTTAGATATTTTTCTCATTCTAATGGGCGTAAGGTGATATCTTAGTGTAGTTTTGATTTGCATTTCCCTGATGATCAGCGATGATGAGCATCTTTTCATGTGCCTATTGGCCATCTGTGTATCATCTTTGGAGAAATGTCTGTTCATGTCTCCAGCCCATTTTTTGATCGGGTTGTTTGATTTTTTGTTGTTGAGTTGTGAGAGTTCTTTATATATTATGGATATTAAGCCTTTCTCAGATATATGACTTGCAAATATTTTTTCCCAGATAGTGGGTTGTTTTTTTGTTTCAATCCTGTTTTCATTTGCCTTGAAGAAGCTCTTTAGTCTGATGAAGTCCCATTTGTTTATTCTTTCTATTGCTTCCCTTCTCTGAGAAGACATGGTGTCCGAAAAGGTCCTTTTGATACTGATGTCTAAGAGTGTACTGCCTCCGTTTTCTTCTAGAAGCCTTATGGTTTCAGGTCTCACATTTAGGTCTTTGATCCATTTTGAGTTTATTTTGGTGAATGGTGAAAAAGAATGGTCAATTTTCATTCTTTTACATATGGCTTTCCAGTTTTCCCAGCACCATTTGTTGAAAAGACTTTCTTTTCTCCATTGTATGCCCTCAGCTCCTTTGTCGAAGATAAGCTGTCCATAGATGTGTGGTTTTATTTCTGGGCTTTCAATTCTGTTCCATTGATCTGTGCACCTGTTTTTGTACCAGTACCATGCTGTTTTGATTACTGTAGCTTTGTAGTAAGTTTTGAAGTCAGGGATTGTGATGCCTCCCGTTTTGTTCTTTTTTCTCAGAATTGCTTTAGCAATTCGGGGTCTTTTGTTGCCCCATATAAATTTTAGGATTCTTTGTTCTAATTCTGTAAAGAATGTCCTTGGGATTCTGATTGGGATGGCGTTGAATCTGTAGATTGCTTTAGGTAGAACAGACATTTTAACTGTGTTTATTCTTCCAATCCATGTACATGGAATGTCTTTCCATCTCCTTATGTCGTCAGCCAATTCTCTCAGAAAGGCCTTGTGATTTTCATTATATAGGTCCTTCACTTCCTTAGTTAAATTTACCCCAAGGTATTTTATTCTTTTTGTTGCGATTGTGAATGGTATTGTGTTCTTGAGTTCTTTTTCTGTTAGTTCGTTATTAGAATATAGAAATGCTACTGATTTATGCAAATTGATTTTATACCCTGCAACTTTGCTGTAGTTGTTGATTACTTCTAAGAGTTTTCCAATGGATTCTTTGGGGTTTTCTATCTATAAGATCATGTCATCTGCAAGCAGTGAGAGTTTCACTTCTTCCCTCCCTGTTTGGATTCCTTTTATTCCTTTTTCTTGCCTGATTGCTCTGGCCAGGATCTCCAGTACTATGTTAAATAAGAGTGGTGATAGAGGGCATCCTTGTCTCGTTCCTGCTTTCAGGGGGATGGCACTCGGTTTTTACCATTGAGTATGATGTTGGCTGTGGGTTTGTCATATATGGGCTTTATTATGTTGAGGTAGTTCCCTTCTATGCCCATTTTGTTCAGAGCTTTTATCATAAATGACTGTTGGATCTCGTCAAATGCTTTCTCGGCATGTATTGAGATGATCATGTGGTTTTTATTTCTCAGTTTGTTGATGTGGTGTATCACGTTGATTGATTTGCAGATGTTGAACCATCCCTGTGTCCCTGGTATGAATCCCACTTGATCATGATGTATGATCCTTTTGATGAATTGCTGAATTCTGGTGGCCAAAATTTTGTTTAGAATTTTTGCATCTATGTTCGTCAGTGATATTGGCCTGTAGTTCTCTTTGTTCATGGTGTCCTGTCAGGCTTTGGTATCAGCATGATGTTGGCCTCATAGAATGTGTTAGGAAGTGTTCCATCTCCCTAATTTTTTGGAATAGCTTGAAAAGGATAGGTATTAAATCCTCTCTGAAAGTTTGGTAGAATTCCCCAGGGAAGCCATCTGGTCCTGGGGTTTTATTCTTTGGGATGTTTTTGATTGCTGTTTCAATCTCTTTCCTTGTGATTGGTCTGTTCAAATTGTCTGCTTCTTCTTGAGTGAGCTTTGGGAGATTGTAGGAGTCCAAGAATTTATCCATTTCCTCTAGGTTATCCATTTTGTTAGCATAGAGTTTTTCATAGTATTCTCTTATAATCTGTTGTATTTCTGCAGAGTCTGTTGTTATTTCTCCTCTTTGATTTCTGATTTTGTTTATTTGAGCTTTCTCCCTTTTTTCCTTTGTAAGTCTGGCTAGGGGTTCGTCAATTTTATTTATCTTCTCAAAGAACCAGCTCTTTGTTTCATTGATCCTTTCTACTGCCTTTTTCGTTTCAATAGTATTTATTTCTGCTCTGATTTTTATTATTTCTCTCCTTCTGCTGACTTTGGGCTTTATTTGTTCTTCTTTCTCTAGTTCAGTTAGGTGTAGTTTAAGATTGCTTATTTGGGATTTTTGTTGTTTGTTAAGATGTACCTGTATTGCGATGAATTTTCCTCTTAATACAGCTTTTGCTGTATCCCATATGAGTTGGTATGGCATACTATCATTTTCATTTGTTTCCAGGTATTTTTTGATTTCTTCTTTAATTTCTTCAATGATCTGTTGCTTGTTCAGTAGTGTATTGTTTAGTCTCCACATCTTTTTGTGTTTCTCAGCTTTTTTCTTGTAATTAATTTCTAGCTTTATAGCATTATGATCAGAGAAGATGCTTGTTATTATTTCAGTTTTTTTAAATTTGTAGAGGCTTGCCTTGTTTCCCAACATATAGTCTATTCTTGACAATGTTCCATGTGCACTTGAGAAGAATGTGTATTCTGGTTTTTTAGGATGAAGTGATCTGTATATGTGTATTAAGTCCACTTGTTTTAGTTTTTCATTTAGCTCCACTATTTCTTTGTTGATTTTCTGTCTGGATGATCTGTCCATTGATGTGAGTGGGGTGTTGAGGTCCCCTACTATTATTGTGTTGTTTTTAACATCTTCCTTTAGGTCTGTTAATAGTTGCTTTATGAACCTTGGTGCTCCTGTGTTGGGTGCATAGATATTTGTAAGCACTATTTCTTCTTGATGAAGTGTCCCTTTGATCATTATATATTGTTCCTGTGTGTCTCTCTTTACCTGTCTTATTTTGAAATCCACTTTGTCTGATATAAGAATTGCAACACCTGCTTTTTTTCCTTGCTATTAGCTTGAAGTATTGTCCTCCACCCCTTCACTCTGAGCCTGTGTTTGTCCTTGGGGCTGAGGTGTGTTTCCTGGAGGCAACAAATTGTTGGATCTTGTTCTTTAATCCATTTTGCCACTCTGTGTCTTTTTATTGGAGAGTTCAATCTGTTTACATTGAGAGTGATTATTGATGCATGTGGACTTAAAGCTGTCAATCTGTTGCTCATTATCTGGCTTTCCTGCTTTTCTCTTCCTGTGTGCTTTGTTCTACCCATTTGATACTGCGATTTCTTATGCTGGGTTTCTTAGATTTTTGATTATTTATGTTTTGTGTCTCTGTTCTGTTTTTTAGTTTAGTGGCTACCCTGAAGTTTACATTTAGAATCTCGTGTATGATATAGTCTATTCTCTGGTGGTCTCTTACTTACTTGGCCTAGACTAGTTTAGTTCCTTTGCTCTTCCCCTCCTAAATTATTATTTTCACTTCTTGTTCCAGCTTGTGTTATGAGTTTGTAGTTAGAGTGATAAGATCGTCTTTGCTTTGGTAGTTTCCTTACCTTTATCCTAATGCTATAGTTGAATATTTGCTATCCTATTCTGGTTCTATTTATCTGTCTTCCTACTCTGTGGTTTGTGACCCCTTTCTCCCTTTTTTCTTTTTTCAGGTATGAGAGCCTTCTTGAGGATTTTCTTGTAGTGGAGGACTTTTGGTTACAAATTCCCTGAATTTAGTCTTTTAATCTGAGATTAGCAGTAATCTTGTTACTTCATGGAAGCAAGGTTGTTACCTCGGAGGGAGCATTCTATGCCTTTAAGTTTTTCTAACTTTATAAAAATCACTGTGCTCCACAACAGAAAGCAATCCAATTCAAAAATGAGCAAAGGACTTGAATAGACATTTCTCCAAAGAAGAGATACAAAATGGCCAATAAGCAAATAAGAAGATGCTTAACACTGTTTAGTTATCAGGGAAATGCAAATCAAAACCGCACTGAGATATCACTTGACTATTACTAAAAACAGGGAAAATAATAAGTGTAGGTGAGGACGTACAGAAATTGGAGCCTTATGCATTGCTGGTGGAAATGTAAAATGGTATGTGAAATGATATGAAAAATGGTTTGGCAGTTGCTTCAGAAGTTATATATGGAATTACCATATCATCCAATAATGCCACTCTTAGGTATATCACCAAAAGAATTGAAAGCAGGGACCCAGCCAGATACTTGCATACCAGTGTTTACAGCAGCTTATTAACAATAACCAAAAAGTGGAAACAACCCAAGCATCCATGAACAGGTGGACAAATGTAGTATATTTCTACAGTAGAGGACTGTTTAGCCATAAAAAGGAATGAAATTCTGACACATGGTATAACATAGATGAACCTTGGAAACATGCTAAGTAAAATAAGCTAGACACAAAAGAACAAATATTGTATAATTCCACTCATATGAGGTACCGAGAGTAGTCAAATTCATAGAGTTAGAGAGTATAGTAGAGGTTACCAGGGCCTGGTGGGGAGGCGGAATGGAGAATTCTTGTTTAATGAGTATAGAGTTTCTGTTTGGGATGATAAAAACGTTCTGGAAATGGCTAATGGTGATGGTTGCATGCCACTGGATTGTATACTTAAAAATGGTTAAAGTGGTACATTTTCTGTCTATTTTACTGTAACAGAAATATTTTAAAATATATACTATAATTTTTGACGTTATTAGTGAAAAATCTTTCCAATGTGGTGGTAAAGTTTTTGTTTCCTTGCTTTCTCTTTGAAAACTTTAAGAAATTGTAATATCTGTAAAGAATTTTAACCTAGCATTTTGCAATAGTGGAGGAAAATCTTATCATGTAATTACTTTTCTAATTCATACTTTTTACACAAAATTAGCTATTTAAATTTGTGGATTAAAAAGAAAAACTTTCTGCTTTTGGCCCTATAGAAACATGTCAAATTTGAAAAAGAGGCTTATTTCCTGAGTTGTGGGCGGTGAGAAGGAAGAGATCAACAAGACAAGTAATATAATACAGTAGATGCTTATTGACCTGATGAAATTTAAGAACCACCCTCCAGAAGTAAACATGTGAATGAGGAAAACCGGTTAATATTGGGATGATATTTGAAAAATTCAAATTACAAATATATAATGGTTGAATATTCATATATGTATTTATCGTTTCTTATTTTTCAAATTTAGTATTTTCTGTTTCCTCTTTTAAACACTTCTACATCTCTTAGGTCATACTGCAGCTGTATTGAGGCATTTTCCTTGTTTGGCTTTATCTGTAAGATTTCGAAACACGAGATTTTTTTATACTTGTTCAAAGAAGGGGCAAGGAAACGGCAAACCTGGAAATGCATCACTCTGGTGACAGATGATAAGTCTGATGACTGCTAATACTCTTCTATATGGCCTTTTTTGGACTTTCATCTTTTTCTAATATTGACTCTACCCCTTTTATTTGGAATTAGAATTCCATTGTCAAGAACTGTGAGATTTTACCCTATTTGCAGTCTAACAAGTTTTGTCGTTATGTACAGTTAGGTCCACTCCCATTCCTGGTGACCGTGACCCTGTGGGAGTGATATCCACAACGCCCTGTCCTCCAGAGCCCTTCTCAGCTTCTGTAGACTTGTGCCTGTGGCTTTCTTTATGGAGTCATTCCATCTCATATTTGACTTTCCTCTTTTCCTGCTTCCCTCTGCTTTTCTCAGCAATTGTCTTTTCTGGAGCATCCTGTCTTCTCATGGTGTACCCGAGGTAGGACAGCCTCAGTCTAATCATTTTTGCCTCCAGCAATAGTTCAGTCTTAAGTTGTTCTAGAACCCACTTGTCTGTCTTTTTAGCGGTCCAGAGTATCCACAGAGCTCTTCTCCAATACCATATTTCAAATGAATCAGTTTTTTTCCCGTCGGCCTCTTCATTGTCCAGCCTTTGCACCCATACGTAGTAATTGGGAATACAAGGGTGTGGATAATCTTGGCCTTGGTTTCTAATGACACTTCCTTACACTTGATGATCTTTCCTAATTCTTTCATTGCTGCCCTTCCAAGTCTCAGTATTTTTTTGATTTCTTGGCTGTAGTCTCCGTTTATATTGGTGACTGAGCCAAGGTAAACAAAATCTTTAACAATTTCATTGTCTTCATTGTCTATATTAAAGCTGTGTAGTTCTTCTGTAGTTGTGATTTTTCTCATCTTTGTTTTTTATTTGAGTTCATAATAGCTTACATCATTGTGAAATTTCAGTTGTATGTTATTTGTTGTCTGTCACCACATAGGTGCTCCCCTCACCCCCTGTGCCCAGTCCCCACCCCCCTTCCCCTGGTAACCACTGAACTGTTTTCTTTGTCCGTGTGCTTGTTTATATTCCACATATGAGTGAAATCATCTGGTGTTTGTCTTTCTCAGTCTGGCTTATTTCGCTAAGCATAATTCCCTCCAACTCAATCCATGTTGTTGCAAATGGGATGATTTTTTTTTTCTGGCTGAGTAGTATTCCATTGTATGTATATACCACATCTTCTTTATCTAATCATCAATCCATGGGCACTTGGATTGTTTCCATGTCCTGGCTATGGTGAATAATGTTGCAGTGAACATAGGGGTACATATGTTACTTTGGATTGTTGATTTCAAGTTGTTTGGGTAGATACCCAGTAGTGGGATAGCTGGGTCATATAGTAGTTCTATTTTTAGTTTTTTGAGGAATCTCCATGCTGTTTTTTCATAGTGGCTGTATCAGTTTGCCTTCCCACCAGCAGTGTAGGGTTCCCGTCTCTCTATATCCCCTCCAACATTTGTTATTTTTAGTCTTAGTGATTATAGCCATTTTAACAGATTAAGGTGCTATCTTAGTGTAGTTTTGATTTGCACTTCCCTGATGATTAATGATGTTGAATATCTTTTCATGTGTTTATTGGCCATTTGTATATCTTCTTTGGAAAAATGTCTGTTCATATCCTCTGCCCGTTTTTTGATCGGGCTGTTTTTTGTTGTTCGCTTGTGTGAGTTCCTTACATATTATGGAGATTAACCCCTTGTCGGATATATGATTTGCAAATATTGTCTCCCAAAATATTGGTGAGTTGTCTTTTGGTTTTGATCCTAATTTCGTTTGCCTTGCAGAAGCTCTTTAGTGTGATGAACTCTCACTTGTTTATTTTTTCTTTTGTTTCCCTGGTCTGAGAAGACATGGTATTCGAAAAGATCCTTTTAAGTTCGATGTCAAAGAGTGTACTACCTATGTTATCTTCCAGGAGTTTTCTGGTTTCAGGACTTATCTTCAAATCTTTGGTCCATTTTGAGTTTATTTTTTTGTATGGCATGAGATAGTGGTCTACTTTCATTCCTTTGCATGTGGCTGTCCAGTTTTCCCAACACCATTTTTTGAAGAGACTATCTTTTCTCTCATGGGATCTCTTTCCATCTCTTTATGTCATTATCTATTTCTTTCAATAATGTCCTATAGTTTTCATTGTATAAATCCTTCACCTCCTTAGTTAAATTTACTCCTAGGTATTTTATTCTTTTAGTTGCGATTGTAAATGAAATCGAAAGAATGAAATTCTTTAGGGTTTTCTATATATAAGGTCATGTTGTCTGCAAACAGTGAGTGTTTCACCTCTTCACTCTGTGTTTGGATTCCTTTTATTTCTTTCTCTTGCCTAATTGCTCTGGCCAAAACTTCCAGTACTGTGTTGAATAAGAGTGATGATAGTGGACATCCTTGTTTTGTTCCTCTTCTTAGAGGGATGGCGTTCAGTTTTTCTGCATTGAGTATGATGTTGGCTGTGGGTTTGTCGTATATGGCCTTTATTGTGTTGAGGCAATTTCCTTGTATCCCCATTTTGTTAAGAGTTTTTGTCATAAATGGCTGTTGGATCTTACCAAATGCTTTCTCTGCATCTATTGAGATGATCATGTGGTTTTTATTTCTCATTTTGTTAATGTGATGTATCACATTGATTGATTTTGTGGATGTTGAACCATCCCTGGTATAAATCCCACTTGATCATGATATATGATCTTTTTGATGTATTGCTGTATTCAGGTTGCCATTATTTTGTTGAGGATTTTTGCATCTATGTTCATCAGCAATATTGGCCTGTAGTTTTCCTTTTTTGCATTGTCCTTGTTGGGCTTTGGTATCACAGTGATGT
This sequence comes from Equus quagga, assembly GCF_021613505.1. Lineage (NCBI taxonomy): Eukaryota > Metazoa > Chordata > Mammalia > Perissodactyla > Equidae > Equus > Equus quagga. The sequence continues at coordinate 39,635,258 of NC_060269.1, read as the reverse complement.
TGGCCTTGTAGAATGTGTTAGGAAGCTTTCCATCTTCCCTAATATTTTGGAATAGCTTGAGAAGGATAGGTATTAAATCCTCTCTGAAAGTTTGGTAGAATTCCCCAGGAAGCTGTCTGGTCCTGGGCTTTTATTCTTTGGGATGCTTTTGATTAGTATTTTAATCTCTTTCTTTGTGATTGATCTATTCAGATTCTTTATTTCTTCTTGATTCAGCTTTGGGAGGTTGTAAGAGTCTAAGAATTTATCTTTCTTCTAGATTGTCCATTTTGTTGGCATATAGTTTTTTGTAGTATTCTCTTGTAATCCATTGTATTTCTGTGGTATCTGTTGTTATTTCTCCTTTTTCATTTCTAATTTTATTTATCTGAGCTTTCTCTCTTTTTTTCTTTGTAAGTCTGGCTAGGGGTTCGTCAATTTTATTTATCTTCTCAAAGAACCAGCTGTTTGTTTCATTGATCCTTTCTACTGCCTTTTTTTTTCAATAGCACTTATTTCTACTCTGCTTTTTATTATTTCTCTCCTTCTTACTTTAGGCTTTGTTTGTTCTTTTTGTAATTCAGTTAGGTGTAGTTTGAGATTGCTTATTTGGGATTTTTCTTGTTTGTTAAGGTGAGCCTGTATTGTGATGAATTCCCCTCTTAATACGGCTTTTGCTGCATCCCATATGAGTTGGTATGGTATGTTTTCATTTTTATTTGTCTTCAGATAGTTTTTGATTTCTCTTTTAATTTCTTCAATGATCCATTGCTTGTTTGATAGCATGTTGTTTAGTCTCCACGTATTTGTGCGTTTCTCAGCTTTTTTCTTGTAATTAATTTCTAGCTTTATAGCATTGTGATTGGAAAAGAGACTTGTTATTATTTCAGTGTTCTTAAATTTATTGAGGCTCTCCATGTTTCCCAATGTATGGTCTATTCTTGAGAATATTCCGTGCGCACTAGAGAAGAATGTATATTCTGCTGTTTTTGGATGGAGTGTTCTATGTATGTCTATTAAGTCCAACTGTCTTAATTATGTCTATTTAATTCCACTGTTTCCTTGTTGATTTTCTGTCTGGATGATCTGTCCATTGATGTGAGTGGAGTGTTGAGGTTCCCTACTATTTTTGTGTTATTATTAATGTTTTCTTTTAGGTTTATTAATACTTGCTTTATGTACTTTGGTGCTCCTATGTTGGGTGCATAGATATTTATAAGTGTTATTTCTTCTTGATGAAATGTCCCTTTGATCATTGTATACTGCCCCTCTTTGTCTCTCTTTACTTGTCTTATCTTGAAGTCTACTTTGTCTGATATAAGTATTGTGACACCTGCTTTCTTTTGTTTGCCGTTAGCTTAGACTATCGTCTTCTCTCCCTTCACTCTGAGTCTGTGTTTGTCATTGGAGCTGAGATGTGTTTCCTGGAGGCAGCATATTGGTGGGTCTTGTTCTTTAATCCATCTCTCCACTCTGTGTCTTTTTTATTGGGTACATTTACATTTAGGATGATTATTGATATATGAGGGCTTAATGCTGCCATTTTGTCACTCATTTTCTGGTTCTCCTACATTTCCTTTGTTTCTTGTCCTGTGTATTTTGGTCTGCCAGTTGAGTTATGTAGTTTTTTATATTGTGTTTCTTTGTTTTCTGCTTATTTATTATTTGTGTCTCTGTTCTGCTTTTTTATTTAATGGTTACCCTGAGGTTTGTATTCATAATCTCGTGGGTAAGATAGTCACTTTTCTAATGACCCCTAATTTCCTTAGACTAAGCCGATTCAGTCCCTTTCCTCTTCCCCTCCTAAGTTGTTTTTCTCATGAACTCCCTTAGCTTATGTTTCTCTGGGAAAGTTTTCATTTCTTTATCATACCTGAAGGATATTTTCACTGGATAGAGTATTCTTGGCTGAAAGTTTTTGTCCTTCAAAGATTTGGATATGTCATTCCAGTCTCTCCTACCCAGTAAGGTTTCTGCAGAGAAATCCGCTGAAAGCCTGATGGGGGTTCTTTTGAAGGTTATTTTCTTCTGCCTTGCTGCCCTTAGTATTCTTTCCTTGTCATGCAGTTTTGCTAGTTTCACTACTATATGCCTTGCAGTAGGTCTTTTTACGTTGACATCTTTAGGAGATCTGGCAGCCTCTTCCATGTGGATTTCCTTCCCTAGGTTTGGGAAATTTCTCTGCTATTATTTCTTTGAATAAGCTTTCTACTTCATCCTCCTTCTCTTCTCCTTCTTGAATACCTGTAATTCTTATGTTGCATTCCCTAATTCAGTCAGATACTTCTTGGAAACTTTCTTCATTTCTTTTTAGTCTTGGTTCTCTCTCCTCCAATATCTGGAGCATTTCAACATGTTTATCTTTGATTATGCTGATACACTCCTCTGTGGTGTCCGCTCAAGCATTCAGGGAATCCATATTTTGTTTTGTTTCTTCCATTTTGTCTTTTATCTCTAATATTTCTGATTGATTCTTCTTTATGGTTTCAGTCTCTTTTGTGAAGTAGTTCCTGAACTTGTTGAATTATTTCTCTACATTCTCTTTTACCTTGTTGAGTTTTTTGATGATAGCTGTTTTAAATTCTTTGTCATTTAGATTATGTGTTTCTGTGTCTTCAGGACTGGTTTCTGAGAACTTGTCATTTTCTCTCTGGTCTGGAGATCTAATATAATATTTGATATTGCTAGAGGGAGTGGCTCTGTTTTTAGCATCCTCTTGTTATTTGGTCACAGTTACCACCTATTACCACTGGGTGGGGGTCAAGAGCCACGTATTCTGAGCCCTCTGACTTCAGCCAAAATCCCAGGGGCTGGAGCCGCACCAAGCGGGTGGGGGGAGGGGTGCTTTCTCCTGTGTGCTCTCAGGGTTTTCTCCCTCTGCTCTCGCTATCTGCTCTCCTGGGGTGTTGGCTTGATAAGATCACTCCCCTCGAAAGTTTTTGCCCTGGTAGAGGGCTTTTCTCTAGGCTGCAAGGGCCCTTGGGAGTCTTTGATGTTCCCATGAACAAAGGTCCCCTCCCCCATTCCTTTCCTGTTGGAGGCCACCCATGGTCCTAGATTGCAGTCTTTAGGGGAGGAAGTAAAGTTTTCTTACCTCACTCCACCTCCTCCGAGGGGGGCTCCAGCCTCTCTGCCCTCGGTTGTATGGCTGCATGGGTCTCTCTGACATTATTTGTGTTGTGTTTGTATGTCCTCTGTTGGAGTGTGAATGTCCTTTTCATTGTCTATTGGAGAGGAAAGATTACTAGGAAGACTCACTCTGCCGTGATGCTGACATCACTTTGCTGATGTTTGTCATCTTGATGTTCAGTTGCAGTCCTGCTTTGGCACTTTCTTCTTCTACTTTCATCAGAAGTTGTTTCACGTCATTGCTGTTTTCTGCCAATAAGATAGTGTCATGTGCATATCTTACATTGTTGATATTTCTTCCACCAATTTTCACTCCTCCTCCATCTGAATCTAGCCCAGCTTATCATCTGATATGTTCTGCATACAGATTAAACAGACAGGGAGATAAATACACTCTTGTCTGATACGTTCCTCTATAGGAAACCATTCTGTCTCTCCATATTCTGTCCTGACAGTGGATTCTTGTCCACAATACGGGTTACACATCAGGACAATAAAATGCTGAAGCATGCCTGTTTCTTTCAGAGCAGGCTGTAGCTTTTCATGATCTGTGCAAATGCTTTACTGTAATCTATAAAAAATAACCTTCTTCTGAAATTATTTGGAGCACTCCAGTAGCCAACAAATAATCACATTAGATCTCATGTACCTCTCCCTTTTGAAAGTCCAGCTTGGACATCAGGCATTTATTGCTCCATGTAAAGTAAAAACCTTTGTTGCAGCACCTTGAGCATTACTTTGCTTGCACAGGAGGTTAGAGCACTGGTCCTATTCTTACTGCATTCCTTGGCATGTCCTTTTTTGGGGATTGGAATATATATTGAGCATTTCTAGTCTGTAGCCCATTGTTGGATTTCCATATTTGTTGGCATATTCTTGTTAGGATTTTGACAGATTCAGGCTCTGTGGCTTGAAATAATTCTATCAATATCCCATCTAGCGCTGGTGACATTTATTTCTTCCTAGTACTTTCATGGCAGCTTTCACTTCACTTTCTACAATTACGTGGTCTTCCTCGTAGGAATCTTCTTCAAAGGAATCTGTCATCCTTGTCTCTTCTATATAGATCTTCAGTACACTGTTTCTACCTTCCCTTTATGTTCTCCTGATCAGATGGCGTGTTTCCCTGTTGGTCGTTTACCATTCCTAATCTAGTTTCAAATTTCCCTTTGATTGCTTGAATCTTCCGGAAGAGACCTCTCGTTCTTCCTTTTTTGTTATTTTCTTTTGTCTCTTTGCATTGGCCATTATAATACTTCTCTTTATCTCTATGTGATAGTCACTGAAAAACTTCCTTCAGGATTCTAACCCTGCTTTTGTCACCTTTTGCTTTTCACCTGTCTTTAACAAATTTTAGTGTTTCTTCTGTCATCTGTCTTGATTTTTCTTTTCTTTTTACTTCAGGTATTATCGTTTTGAATTCTTCCTTATTAAAATATTTCTGTTTTCAGTCCATAGTTCTTCCAGTTCTTGGTCAATTAAGTTTAGCCATGCAAATCTGTTTTTTTATATGGGCTTTAAATTTGTCAAGAATGTTGTTTACATTTTATTTTGGCACTATATTCCTAATTTTAGTGCTCTTCTTCAGCTTTACTCTGATATTTGATATAAAAAGTTCGTGGCCAGTACCACAGTGTGCTCCTAGTCTTGTTTTGGCAGAGACAATACAGCTTCTTCATCTCCTGCTTCTAATTATATAGTCTATTTGATTTCTACATTGGCCGTGTGGTGATACCCATGTATACATGTTTCGTTGCTTGAAGCAAGTATTTGCCATGGACAGATTGTTGGCTTCACAGAAATCCATGAGCCAGTCTCCTGCTTTGTTTCTGATCCCAGTCCAAATTTTCTAGTGACATTTGATTCCGCATTATTTCCTACTTTTGCATTCCTGTCACCTATAATGATCAGCATGTCGTATTTTGGTGTATAATCAATTTCTTCTTGGATGCTTGTGTAGAAACTTTCAATTTCATCTTCATTGACTATAGTTGGGGCATAGACTAACAAATCTAACAAACTGCTCAACCATAATTTCATGGATACTGATAGGAGACACGAGACTTTTGTTAATACCACATTGCCTTGAATAATGTAGCTTTACATTAGTTGTTGAAATTATTTAGTGTTCTTTAATTTTGTTCTTTAAATTGTTTTTGGATATTCTAGTCCCTTTACTTTACCATATAAATTTAAGAATCAACTTGTTGATAACTACAAAGATGTTCTACTGAGATTTTGATTGGGATTGTGTTTAATCTATATATTAATCTGAGAGAATTGAGCCATCCAATTCATGGACATGGTATATTTTTTCAGTTACTCAGGTCTTTGATTACTCTTGTCAGTGTTCTGAGTTTTCAGCATAAAGATCCTGCACAAATTTTGTATATCTATAGCTAAGTATATTTTTGATGCTGTTGTAAATGCTACTGCTTTTAAAAATTTTAATATACTAACTTGTTGCTAGTATATAAAAATTCTATTGATTTTTGTATATTGACTTTATATTCTATGCATTGTTAAAATTGTTTATTAGTTCTGGGAATTTTTTGTAGATTCCTTTAAATGTTCTATGTAGACATTCATATGAATAAGGACAGTTTTTATTGCTTTGTTTCCAATCTGTATGTCTTTTATATTTTATTCTTTCCTGACTGCACTTACCAGGACTTCCAGTACAATTTTGAATAGAAATGCTGAGAACAAATGCCTTTTCCTTGTTCCTGGTCTTTTATTAGTCTTTTAATATTAAATATAAAATTAACTTTAGGTTTATTTAGATGCCTTTTATTAGGTTAAGGAAATTCCCTTTTATTCCTACTTTGCTAAGAGTTTTTTTAAAAAAAAAATCAGGAATGAGTGCTGAGTTTTGTCTAGCGTCTCTTCTGTAGCTATCGTTATAATCGTTTTTCTTGGTTAAATCATTAATCTGGTCTCCTTCGTTGTTTGACTTTCACATTTTGAACCAGCTTTGTATTCCTGCCATAAACCCTACTTGTTTGTGAGCCCTCTTTGATCCATAGGTTATTTAGATGTGTTTTTGAATACTATATTTGGGATCTTTTTGGCTATCTTTCTGCTACTCATTTCTAGCCTAATTCCATAGGATAATATAGTTTGTGTTATTTTTGTTCTTCTAATTTTTAAAAAATTTGTCAAAACTTGTTTTATTTTGGTGAATGTTTCCTACACACTTGCAAAGAATGTATATCCCTCCCTGGTTGGTTGGAATAATTTGTTTTTGAATGGAAAAGGAAAACGTTTTAACCTTTTTATAAGATTACACCTTAAATCTGAATTGCTCTGTAGCCAGTGGGGGAATAGAAAGGATTTTGGGATTCAGAATACTTGGTTCTAGATAGGCCTGCTTTTTACTAACTATATTATTTCAAATAAATCCTTTTGAGCTTCTGTTTTTCTCTTTTGTTAAATATTATTGATGGATGTGATTTTGGGAAACCCATCTTTTCTTTAGGATAGTATGCATTACATTTTATAGCACAAGGTTTAAAAGTTAATACGTTTACTCTTTTCTCAGCTATTATAACATTCTTTTCCTTATTTTTTTATTTTTTATTTTTTGTGAGGAAGACTGTCCCTGAGCTAACATCTGTTGCCAGTCTTAACTCTTTTTGCTTGAGGAAGATTGTCGCTGAGGTAACAGCTGTGCCAGTTTTTTTCTACTTTGTATGTGGGATGCTGCCACAGTGTGGCTTCATGAGCTGTGCGTAAAGTCTGCCAAAGCGGAGTGCGTGAACTTAACCACTATACCACTGGGCCGGCCCCTCCTTCTTTATATTTTTAACTCAGTTTAAACAGTTGTAGTCTTACGGATTATGTGAGATGTTAGGACTCCATAAAGTTTCAGTTTATTGCAGAATCTCCCAGTTGCAGATATCAATCTGAGCAGCAGTTTTTGTTTCTAAATAAACTTCGTATTTTGTGAGAGGATTAGAATTCTCACAGTGGTTGTATGTCACTGCCATAAAATAATCAAGGAATATGAAGATGGCAGTGAAAGGTATATAAGGCACAGGCTTCATAAGAAGTATATTGTAAAAATTGTCAATTAACAAGAACTGTGAGGAATTTAGAAGTACTTTTAAGGTTTGTGGAAATGTTGAAGAAAATGGTGAGGGCATAATTTTATAATGGTGTAATTGTGTAGTGAAATGGATTATAAAAATGCAGATAAGTTGTATTGAAACTTATATTTTGTGGTGTTTTGACAACTGGGGCGAATCAGATATTTTAAAAGTACCATGGGTTTACTTTTTTAATTTGTTGGTAGTGTCTATGAGGATGTCATCAGAATGTTGAGGGACTCTTTTCAAACTGTTGGAGATATTGCGTAAGCATTGCTTTGCAGTTTTCTAGCAATCAGACAAGATACTTGAGAGAGAAATACTGAGTGCTGTGCTTTCTTTGTTAAGGAAATAGAAATGCTACATGAGATTCTAAAAGTAAAAATTTACATCTTTTACAAAAAATTATGATGGTGTGAAGTTTTTTGAAGGCATTCAAAGGATATAGCAGGATTCAGTTTTGTATAAGGTGGAGATAAGCTGTTGATTAGCTCTCGGTTGGTTTGTGAGATATTGTAATTAGGCTAAATTGAATGGGTGATGGGTGTTTGAGAAATGAGTTCTAGTGCTTTGTTCCAGATAATTCAAGATCTGATATCTATTAACTACTTAAAACTTTTGACTAGCTGAGACACTGCTTTTTTTTTTAAGAAAACAACAGCAACAAATAACAGTATCCTAGGAAAGATATCATTAGCACTATTTAAAGATGCTGTCTTTTCAATACCACTATTTACATGATTATAATTCATGAGCAGTCTCTATTAGATTTATTGCTGAATGAACAGTATCACTGAATTCATTCTGCATCTTTTATTTTAGGGACGACTGTTTTGCTTACATCCTTATTGTCCTCTCTGGGGTCTTTAGTGTTACTAGAAATCATAAAGTTAGGTAATTTTCCTAATAAACCCATGTCAGTTCTGTAGTCTCTGTAGATTTGGGATGGGATCTATTGGCTCTCAGCTTCAAGGTGGACCCTAAACCACCATCCTGGTCCTTTCAGTATTTGTCACTTGTTTTGCTGAGATGTGTGACCTCTGTGCAGTTCATCTTTTTCTTTTGGGAAGGCAAACTTCTCTTGATGGAAGGTGTTTTTATCCTTTTCGTTCTAAGGTGCCTCTCAAATTAACAATTTTGTTCATATCAAAAGTTGCCCAAAGTGGGAGCATTGTCTTAAGTATTTCTTGGTATAAATATGCCATTTAGAAAGATAAGTACCTGAATTTAGAAGAAGCAGGTGTCTGGCTTTGAGAGAGGGGGTGGTGTTTAAATTGATTAAAAAAATCCGTTTTGTGAAAGTGTTGCTTGTGTACCTTATGTCTCAGAACTGTGACCTAAAGATTGTCTACCTTCAAGTAGAAACCTGACAACCATTCCTGGGTGATTGGAGGTTTGCAGAGAACTCTCCCAGGCAAGACTCTTAACAGATAAAACAATCCAAGACTGAGGAAAGTTATTGTAAGGGTTTATGAGTTGTCTAAAGTAAAGTTTGTCCAAAGAATGCTCTGCATCTGAGAATTGTTCAGGGAACTGACCTGTTGGCGGCTATGCCATCCTGATGTCTTAGAGACTCATACAACAAAAAAGTCCACCAGCTCAAGACAGCTAGGCTGTTGTGAGTAATAAGGAAGCTTTCCATCAAGGATAAGTTTTCAAATTTGATCACGTAATGATGTTATTTAATTTAGAGAGAGGAACAGAAGTTGGTTAGATAAAAAAAAGTTATTATTAGGTAAAGATAATGGAAAAATGGATAAAAGGAAATACACATAAGACCATTTATATTTTGAATAAACAAGGTAAGCACTGTAAATATTAACCTAAGAATTTTTAGATATGTAAGAATATGTATTTGCAAGGCTTTTCTTCAAAAGGTTAATGGTTTACAAAAGCCTATGATTTTCTAAGGAACAGGGCCAAATAGTTTGCCTTGTAAAGTTTTTATAAATACCTGACTTTGCCATCTGATTGCTTTTGAAATCATTTTCTGAGCTAGCTATTAATATTTTTAGTGTGTGTGAAATTACACATTTGTAAACCTAATTTGAGGCTGTGCAGCACAGGTATTAGGAAGATTTTATGCAAAACTTTCTCTGCTATTAATAGAAAATCAGAAGGAATCCCTTGCTAGTAAAATTTATATTTACATTGAAACTATTGTTAAAACCTAATACAGGGGCCAGCCTGGTGGCGCAGCTGTTAAGTTCGCACGGTCTGCTTCAGTGGTCCGGGGTTCACCGGTTCAGATCCTGGATGTGGACCTATGTACTATTTGGCACGCCATGCTGTGGTAGGCATCCCACATAAAAAGTAGAGGAAGATGGGCACGGATGTTAGCTCAGGGCAGGTATTCCTCAGCAAAAAAAAGAGGAGGATTGGCAGCAGATGTTAGCTCAGGGCTAATCTTCCTCAAAAAAACCCAAAAAACAAAAAACTTAATACGAAATGACCAGACATATTTAATTTACCTTTATGCAGTCATTAGAAATAAGTTGAAATGCATTGTTAGGAAATTCAGATTTTCAAGTTAGGGAGTTACATGTCATTAGTTTGATGACCTGAAATTATTTTACTGAGAAGTAATTTTTCATTTATTTTATTTTTTAAAATAAACTTTTAAAACAATTGAAGTATAATTTACGTATAGAAAAGTATAGATGAACTTTTCTATATTGATGAACTTTTACAAAGTGAACATACCTTTGTAACCGTAACCTAGATCAAGATACCAACACCTCTGAGGCCTGCCTGTCTCCTGTCCCAAATAACTCTTTACCCCAAAGGTAACTACTCTTCTGACTTTTTAGTCAGAGATTAGTTTGGCTTGTTTTTAAATTTAATAAAAATAGAACTTAAAAAAGATCTGTGTATATGCTTTCTTCCCCTCTTGGTTTCTTTCACACAGCAGTGCATTTGTGAGATGTTTCTTATATTGTGTGTGGCATTAGTTTTCTCATTTTCACTGAGGTTTAGGATTCTGTTGTATGAATATACTATGGTTTATTTCTCCCTTCTACTGCCAGTGGACTTTTGGGCTCTTAAAAATAATGCTGCTATGATAAATCTTGTACATATCTTTTTGTGCACATAGTTGCACATTTCTATTGATTGTACACCCAGGAGTGGTATTATTTAGTCATTGGGTGTGCATTTTCACCTTTAGTAGATTCTTCCAAATAGTTTTCCATACTTGTTATACCAATTTACATTTCTACTTGCGGAGTATGAGAATGTGTTGCTGCACATTCTCGTTTACACTTGGTATTATCTGGTTTTTAGATAAAAGCTAGTCATTTTGGTGGATAGTAGTATCTTCTTGTGTTGTGTATCTGTTTTCCTGATAGTGATGGTGGACACCTTCCTTTTCAATATGTTTATTGGTTTTTGAAATTATCTTTTGTGAAGTTTTGTTTGGTCTTTAGCCTGTCTTAAAAATTGGGTTGTCTTTTTCTTTGTGATTTAAAGTTGTTTTTTTAAAAAACACTTTGTATATAAGTCCTTTGTTGGACATGTGCATTGCCAATATTTTTTCCTACTCTGTAGCTTGCGTTCTCACTTTTTTAAGAACACACTTCTTTAGTTTTTTTTTTTTTGAGGAAGATTAGCCCTGAGCTGACATCTGCTGCCAATCCTCCTCTTTTTGCTGAAGAAGACTGGCCCTGAGCTCACATCTGTGCCTATCTTCCTTTACTCTATATGTGGGATGACTACCACAGCATGACTTGCCAAGCGGTGCCATGTCCGCACCTGGGATCCAAACTGGCGAACCCCGGGCCTCTGAAGCAGAATGTGTGCACTTAACTGCTGCGCCACCCAGCCGACTCCCACAATTCTTTAATTTTAACGAAGTCCAGTTTGTTGTGTTTTGATTTTAGTGTCTTGTTTAAGAAATCTTTGCCTATTTCAAAGTCATGACAATATTTTCCTGTCATCTTATAGAAGCTTTATTGTTTTAAACTTTATTGTTTAGGTTTCTAATATACTTTATTCTTCCTCCTTTTTCCATGACCTGTGGATAGATATAATTCATTTGATTGATTTTAACAGTGGTAGTGATAGAAAATCTATTGCTATAGCTCACTCATAAGAAAATATTTTATTTTTATGTGTGGTATTGTAATTTCTAGTATGGTAACATTTTCTGCTAGTTAAGATAGATTATTTTTTTATTCTGGTAATTCTTTAAAAGAAATTAAAAAAATTTTTTTTTCTGACTCTAAAAGAGGCTGTCAGTTTTACTTAATATTGTCATGTTCTGTCTTATTTGTTTGTTTCGTTTTGCTTTTGAAGAGTCACAGTATGTGCCTTAAACACATTGGGTTGTACAGTCAAAGGCGGCTACTGTATTTAAGCAGATGACTGAGTCTCTATAAGCCTTGTTTTTTTTAATCGATAAAATGGGGAGTTAATGAGGTGATTAACAAAAAGTGTGTGTAAGTTTTTTCAAGTCCTAAGCAATGGGACTGGCAAACAGTAAGAGCTTTACTAGTATTTAGTGCTTTATTCTTGAAATTTGAACTTTTTGAAGGTTATTTTGACTTGAGACTTGATTGAAAGGATATATACTGTGTTTATTATAAAATTTACAGCTAACTTTTGTAAATAGTAAAATCAATATGTCATTTTATACATTGTTTATTATGGGTAAAAAAATTTTGTTTTTTTAGTACCAGCATAGGGTGGATTTTAAAATGCTTCCTTATGTTAATTTTTAAAAAATAAAAATAGAATAAATACTTTGTGAAATATCTTTCCACTTCACTGGCTCTACTTTAACTCTGTAGATGATACAGTTACATCGTCTAGGTGCTACTTAAAAGGTAGCTAGATACCAGAATGTCGAATATGACATTGTATATTGATGGACAGGAAGAATTTAACATATGAATGCTTCTCTAAGACATTGTTAGCACACTGTTTTCTTGGTCTGTAATTTTTTAAATTCGATTTGATATAGAGTCTCATTCTTTTTGTAGTGTAGTAAACTCTGCCAGTATCTTGATAATTCATTATTTTTCCGTATGTTACATGTAAAATTTCAGTTATTTATAAGATTGTGCCAAAGTTTAAGCATTCATTTTGGTTTTTAAAGTGTTGTAAAAAACAAATTGCTCTCATATAAATGATATTCTTGGGTAGATTTTACGGAGTAGTTGAAAAATTATTTCTTTTCTTTTTTTCTTTTTTTTATCATTTAGGGAGTGTCAGCCATCAGCAGAACTTTTAAAAGGCTATCTAAGTATTTGGTAAGTACATGTTCACCATGTTAATTACTTTGCATATTACTTGACTTTACATATATGTTACATTAATGACATTTACAATAGCCAGTGTCAATTACAATTATAATTTATATTTCTTTCAATTTTTACTTGGTACTGAAATTTCTTCTCTTTATACTTATTCTGATCCTCTTCTGATATCCTCTGTATGTCTTGTATCCAGAAAATTCTCTTAGTGTACAACCTCAGTATTAAAAGAGTTCAAGGAAACTAATAGTTTTATTGGGCAGGAATGCTAATACTTTTTGAATGGAACAGGATTTTCCCTACTTGAGATTTTTCTATTAGCCTTTGATATGTCACAGTACAAATTTCTTCTTTAGCCGTCCATTACTCGACCCCTCCTTATCTTAGGTCCTATTCACGACCATAAGGCAACATGAAGACCCGTACTATGGTCAGGCCATAAGCTGTTTCCTATCTGGGCTACTCCAGTTTCTTTGTAATAGCATTATAATATGAAAAATTTGATAGTTGTCTGTAGTTAAGAATTTCATAAGCTTATGATTTAACTAAATACAGCTCTTTTTTATTTTTGAGTAAAAGTAGAGTTAATCTCAGAATGTGTTTTACTTCAACTATATAGTATTTTAGACTTGCATGCTGTGGTGACTGTGTAGATATAACAATACTTTGGTTAATCATGACAGATTTTAAAATTATTAAATATATTTCAGCAGTGGGGGGAAGTACTGAGGCATTGGTTAACCAAGTGTCATGGTATAGTTTTTTTATTGTTTTAACGTAGTCAGTAAAATATTTTTAAGGATGAATATATTTATTTGGTTAGCTAGAGGAAATTTCCTAGGTATGTGAAGAAATGTTTAATAATAAACATTAATTTCTTTTATTATACTTCTTAATGTGTTTGAAACAATAAATATTCAACCAAATGATGTTTCTAAGATTCTATAATAATCATAGTTGATGCTTAAATATCCAACAATTGTACTACCCTGTTTACTGTATATTTATAATAAATATAACATTTTTAGGAGCACATGGTATTACAAAAATCTCTTAAAGAAATTTTTACTACTTTAAAATGTGGTAACTGATTTCCAGAGATGTATTAAGTAGAAAAGAATAACTTATTGTCATTTTTTTCCCCAATGATGCATAACTTTCAGTTTGTTTGAGGGAGACAATCATCTTTACATTGTATGTGTTTATGATATATATTTTTGCAAGTTAATTAATTAATTTTTAGTGACTCCTCTATTGAGATACAGTTCACATACCGGAACATTCATCCCTAAGCGTACAGTTTAGTGGTTTTTAGTATATTCACAGTTGTGCAATTATCACTACTATGTAATTTTAAGACACTTGTCCCTCCTTCCCCCTAGAAAAACCAAACCAATCCTTTATCCATTAGCAGTCATTCCGTATTTCCCTTCAACCCCCGCCCCATTCTGCCGCGTCCCCCCTGCACCCTAGGCAACCACTAATATACAGTTTCTGTGGATTTGCCTATTCCAGACATTTCATATAAATGTAATCATACAATATTTGTCCTTTTGTGACTAGCTTCTTTCACTTAGCATAATGTTTTCAAGGTTCGCCCATGTTGAAGCATGTATCATTCATTTGTATGGTCAAAAAAAATTTTCGTCGTATGCCACATTTTGTTTACCTATTCGTCAGTTGATGGGTTGTATCTGCTTTTTTTGGGAATGCTTTTGCAGTGAACCTTCTCCTGTAAGTTTTTGTTTGGACGTATGTTTTCATTTCTTTTGGGAATATACTTATAAGGATGAAATTGCAGGGTAATCTGGTAACTCTATATTTAACTCTGAGAAACTGTCAAAGTGGCTGCACTATTTTACAGTTCCACCAACAGCGTGTGAGGGTTCCAATTTCTCCACACCCTCAGAGACACTTGTTATTGTCAGTCTTTTTTGCATTTTAGCCATCCTAGTAGGTGTGCAGTTGTATTTCATTGTGGTTTTGATTTTCATAATAAGTAAGGATGAGCATTATTTTATGTGCTTATTAACCATTTACATATATTCTTTGAAGAAATGTTTGTTCAGATCCATTGCCCATTTTTTTATTGGGTTGTCTTTTTATTGTTGAATTGTAAGCATTCTTTATATATTCTAGAAATTAGTCCCTGATGAAATATGTGATTTGCAAATACTTCCTCCCATTCTGTGATTGTCTTTTCACTTTCTTTCTAGTTTCTTTGAGTCACAAAAGTTTTCAATTTTGGTGAAGTCCAATTTATCTATTTTTTCTTTTGTTGCTTGTGCTTTTGGTGTCATATTGCAAATTTATTTTTAAATAGATATTCATTGATAGTCTGGGTCTGTGACAAGATTTTAATTGTCACAGGACTATAAAGCATTGGCATTTTCTGTGTTTGACAGCCAAAGCCCAAAGGAAGCAATTATCTTTGTATTTGTGCTTCAATTCCTCAGCTAATTATTTTAAGCAAAACATTATGTTTTGAATCCCATGTGTTACCATGAAAATGTTAGCTGTGTGTGATATGTTTATTGATATTAGTCTTGTGAATTCATGTTTAGTTTTTTGGATTGGAGAAGAACTTATTACTTTCGTTTATCATGACACTTATTGCATATGTGACTGCATACCTTAATAAACCATTGCTTTTAGGCGAAGGGTATTATCAGAGTTTTTTTTTTTTTTTTTTTTAATCTTTCCTGTGAGGAGAGAATAGATTTTTGAGAATCTTACTGATGTTAATCTTGTGCAGGTTATTTGTAGGCAATAATATTTTGGTGTTTTTGTAAACCTGCGTATGGAATATGTATATGTTCCCTCTGCTTTATTAAGTATGTGTGTTTTTAATTTTTATGAGAGCATTTTTGTTCCTTATTTTTTAATCATTATGTGGCTTCTTTTATCAATTGAAGGCATATTTCAGGATATATTGGCCTATAATGTTGTCTTATTTAGCTTTTTAGAGAAATGGCTTATAACAGTGGAATGTACTACTCTTAGTTGCATTGTCTTTCTGTGTAAGGACAAGATTTTGTAATTAGTGTAATAGCTGTATTTTTGTTAGGGGAGTTTACTTTTGTTTGTATCTTTCATGTTATCTAACAGTATTCTGTGTTAACGTCAAATAACCAAAAGTCTAGTTTAATGAAAGTTTCTAGAGCTAATATCGTTGATAATTCTTTTTGTTAGTTGATTTTAAATCATGTGGCCATTGGTTAACAATCACTTAAGTGCCCATTGGATGGGTAACATTGTTCTTTACATTGATGTTTTTATAGTTTGCTTTATACCATCCGTGGCCAGTTTGCAGTGGAAAAGGAAATAAAAACTGACATATCTCATTCATGGTGGTGGTCAGTTTTCAATTGTGATATCAAAATAAAGAAAAGATTTAGTTGAGAGTTACCTTCTCCTATGTGTATGTCAAATGTGGTAATTAAGAGGATTTTCATGACCTATGTATGGCTGAATTAAGGCAAAATGGCGTCTGTGCACTATTCTTTCCCCATTCTCTTGTTCCATATGCTTCATAACATAATAATTGAGTATATATTAATTTTGAGTATTTATATTTGAAATGGGGGTTTAATATTAGTAGTAGAGACCCCTTTTTCTTACAAGGGTAAGAAGGATTACCCTTTAGTTCAACCACTAATTTGTCACTAAAATCAATAGAGGCTGCCTTATACTGTAGGTAGCAGCTTCTCACCACGTGTCCTAGAGTTTGCTACTCCGCTGATCCATAATATGCCTTGGAGATAATGGTGTCAGGCTTGTATGGATAGAACAGTTGAAGTATTCTTCATCAGAAGAGTCTTTCACTGCTTAGTAATCTTACTCAGGAAAGCTCACCTGGACTTGGGTTATTCTAAATGTCACATTGTTTTTCCAGAAATGCCTGAAAACTTTGCACAGTAGCGTTAACTCTCTTTTCTCCCAATATAGTTACTGTAATAACCATGTCATGTAGGGAAGTTTTCCTTCAGAACTCACTTTTTAAATGAAAAACTTAATCTAGATTAAGCCATATTTAATCTAGTAGCCATCTCAATTTTATTCTGAATAATACCCAAGGTTTCCATTCTCCTGATCTTTCTTCACAAATTTCCCAGTCCATTAATCTAAATAATTACAATTGTTTATTTCGTCTGCTTTGTTCCCTATTCATGGATTGCCTAGCTTTCCTAGAGTTGTATCAGTTTACTGTCTTGAGAGGTTCCTAGTATAAATTCACATTTTTTCCCCTAGCTTAGCCTCCTTGCTTCTGATATTCCTTATCTCTTTTTGATCTTCTATTTCATTCTGCATTTTAGTTATTTGGAGTCTTTTCACTCTCCTCAAATGACCAGTCCTATCCTTATTTCTCTTCTTTTTTCATTTCATATTTTATATTCTTTTCTTTCCTCAGTCTATCTTTACTCAAAGGATAAGATGTTTTCATTTCTTTTGAAAGCTAACTTCTATATCCGTAGTCTTATCTCTTCTTCCCCTTCACTAGAACCTTGCTGTTTCCTGTTATTCTCCCTCTTTTGCTCCATGCTGGGTTATCTGCTTTTTCACACCTAATCTTGAAAAATACCTCACTTCTATTCATTCACCATCCTTCCCATTATCACCAACCTTGTTTGATTTATAGGTGACTCTAGGTGTCCAATTTCTCAACTCTTATTCAGCTATCTTCTGCAGTTTTTTTTTTTTTTTTTTGAGGAAACTTAGCCTTGAGCTAAAATCTGCTGCCAATCTTCCTCTTTTTTGCTGAGGAAGACTGGCCCTGAGCTAATATCCATGCCTATCTTCTCTACTTTGTATGTGGGATGCCTGCCACAGCATGGCTTGACAAGTGGTGCGTAGGTCCTCACCCAGGATCCAAACTGGTGAACCCCTGGCCACCGTAGCGGAACGTACAAACTTAACTGCTGCGCCACCAGGCCGGCCGGCCCCTAACTTCTGCAGTTTGACTATTTTTCTGCTAGTGTTCTGCTTCCTCAAGTGAAAGTAAACCACTTTTCTCACCTAACCAGTAGATAAACATTGGTTAGGCTGATGTTAAAATGCTCTGTATCATCCCCAAGGTAAGACTGAGTTCCAATTGCTAAATCTGTGTCTTTTCATTTTTCCTCCTGTCCTATCTTGTTCAGTTTTAGTATTTTGCTTCTTCTTAATGTTCATTTCTTCCTTGTCTTCTGCAGTATTGTACTTTAGTGGTTTTTCTACTCTCTCTCTGACTAGATGTTTGTTTTGTTACTGCTTTTTTGTATATACCTGTTAAGTGTAAACTGAATTGAGAGTTTGCTCTTTGCTCTTCCTCATTATATATCATTTCTAGGTAATGGTCTCTGTTTTCATTATGGAAATTATCACAAATTTATGATGACTCACAAGTGCTGCGTTTTCCTTCATTACCCATTTTACCTCAGTCGTTATGTCCTCAGCACCTCAAAATTGTTATTTCTGAAGCTGAAAAATTTCCCTTGTACAATGCTTGATATGTGGTTGGAATTCAGTAAATGCTTGAATCACTGAATGAAATCATTATCTGAGTCTCCGAATCTCTTCAGTTTGTTCTTTTTTTAAGCTAATGATTTTAACTGTTCACCTATTCTCATGTCACAAGCCCTATAACATCTTCGACCAACTCTTGTCTATGTTGTCATATTTCGGTCCTGAGCTTAACTAATGAAGCAGATGATATTCTTGTTTGCTGATGGTAGAAATAAGGATTGCAGAGATTGTGATTTGCTTATGATTTCACAGGTAGTGGTGGAGTTGAAAATTAAAATTAGGTTTCTGATTGCATGTTTCCTGGTTTTCACAGATACGTTCTAATGATAAAAGCAGTTTGATGGACAAGAAATTACTCTCAGTGTACTATGTGAGTTAAGGGAGAGCAGATTGGAAGGTGGGAGTACTTTAAATTCTTGTGTGATGAGATGAAGGTCCTAATCTGGTGGAAAGAATGGAAATCATGGACATGAGAAGTTTTTTAGTCAACATTAATAGAATTTTGAGATTCTGATAGCCAGTAATGATGCAGTGATGCCAGTCAAGTAGTTGAGGGAACCATTCCTTAGATAACAGTTATAAAATTTGGATAAAATATTCAAAGACAAACTCTAGCTACTTAAAAGCAACAGAAAATGACCAAAAGAAGGCAGAACCCAGATGAGAGGTTATCCTTTAAAGCCTGCAACTGCAATGTGTAAGAATTGTATATTTGTGGCTTTCTTGCATTTGGGTGCATCCTAGCCTCCTGTAGTTCCAGTGGCATGGGACAGAAGTTAGGGCTAACCAAGCAGCTGGAAATTTTCTGAGGGAAACCCTGGAAGCAAGATAAACGTTGAGCAGGTAAACAGAAACTGATGGAGTTTTTCCACAGCTCACCGCCATTGCAAGCCATTAAAGGAAGTTCATCAGTATGAAGGGAAACAGCACCAGATGGCAAGTGCCATCTACAGGAAGGAATCAACATCAAAAATAGTAAATATGTGGGTAATTATAAAAACAATATATATTTTTATTAATTAAAAAAATTACCCATGATTAAAGCAAAAATTATAATACTGTATTGTTGGGTTTATTATATATATATGAAAACAATAGCCTAAAGTTGGGGTATTTCTGGCTTAATTTGTGAATTTCTCTGATGTCAATATTGAGCATCTTTTTGTGTATTATTGACCATTTGAATATCTTCTTTGTTTAAGTATCTGGTGAAGAATTTGAGACTTGATATATTACACAATATTTAATATAACATGTCATGATAAGACTTATAGGACAAATTGACATGTTAATATTTAGTCTTCTCATTTATCAACATGGTATATCTTTCATTTTAGGTTATCTTTTAATTTTTCTCAGTAATATATGGCAGGTTTTTTTTTTTTTTTAAAGGTAGTAAACTGACCTCTGTACCCATTAAGCAGTAATTCCTCATTTCCCCCTCTCCCAGGCCGTGGTAATATCTAATCTGCTTTCTATATCTGTATGAATTTGCCTATTCTGTACATTTCATGTAAGAGGAATCCTGGAGTATTTGTCCTTTTGGGCCTGGCTTATTTCACTTGGCATAATGTTTTCAAAGTTCTTCTATGTTATAGCATGCATCAGAATTTCATTCCTTTTTATGGTGAAATAATATTTCATTGTAATATACCACATTTTATCCATTCATCTGTTGATGGACACTTGAGTTGTTTCCACCTTTTGGCTATCCCACATTTTAGCTGCATTGAAAATTGGCGTACAAGTATCTGAGTCCTCTTTTCAGTTTTCTTGGGTACATACCTAGAAGTGGAATTGCTGGGTCACGTGGTAACTCTGTGTTTAGCTTTTTGAGAAACTGCTGAACTGTTTTCCACGGTGACTTCACCACTTTACCACATTCATCAGTTTACTACTAGTTTCTCCACATCCCTATCACTGCCTGTTATTTCCTGTTTGTAATACCTTTTTAAGGTAGATTCCTTAGGATTTTCTACGAAAACAATGGTATGTGAACAGAGTTTACTTCCTTTTTGATCTCTCTGCTTTTCTTTCTCTTACCTCTTTATGTTGGATTTCTACAGTATAAGATTGAATTTCTACATTCTTGCCGTGTTCCCAAACTTAGGGAGATTATGTTCAATATTTCACTATTAAATCTGTTGTTAGCCATAGGATTTCATAGATACCCTTTATCTGCTTGAGGAGGTTTTTTGCTGGGTGGGTTTGTTTGTCTGTTTTTAATCATTAATGGTATTTGATTTTGTCCACTGGCTTTTCTGCATCTATAGTTTTTCTTTTTTAAACTATTAATTGTTTATGTATATCACTGGATTTGGTTTGCTAAAATTTTCTCAAAGCTGAAAAGTGTCCTCTTTTCCTCTATTTTGTGTAATACTGGCATATATTTGTATGCCAAACATAGTTTGTATAAGACTGGCATATGTTTTCCTTAAATATTTGGTGGAATGCACCAGTGAAATCATTTTGGACAAGAGGTTTTTTTAAGGAAATTTTTGGATTTATGAATTAAATTTTTTTACTTGGCAGTATTGGTCTCTTTCATTTTTCACAATACTTTTCTGTTTGATTTATTTTGTTGAATTTGTTAGCACAAAGTTGTTTGTAAGATGTCCTAGTTATTTTTTTAGTGTTTGTAGGATCAGTGGTGATGTTTCCTCTTTGATTCTTGATGCTGACAATTTCTTTTCTTTTTTTCCCTATTAGTTTACTAGGTGTTTATTAATTTTTTATTATTTGCAAAGAACCAACTTTTGGAGATGATTTTCTTTATCATTTGTTTATTTTCTGTTTAATCGATTTTCACTTTTTTATTTTCTTATACTAACTTTTGATTCAATTACCTCTTCCTTCTTTTTGCTTCTCTCTTTTTTTTTTGTGAAGGAAGATTATCCCTGAGCTGACATCCACTGCCAATCCTCCTCTTTTTGCTGAGGAAGACTGGCCCTGAGCTAACATCCGTGTCCATCTTCCTTTACATTATAAGTGGGATGCCTGCCCCAGGATGGCTTGACAAGCAGTGCATAGGTCCACACCCAGGATCCAAACTGGCGAACCCTGGGCTGCCGAAGTGAGATGTGCAAACTTAACCACCGTGCCACCAGGCTGGCCCTCTTTTTGCTTCTTGTATTGAAAGCTTACTTCTTTCTTGTTTTCTAGTATAAACAGTTAAAGCTAAAGATATCCCTTTTTGTCCCCGTGTAGCTGCTTCCCACAAATGTTGATGTTACATTTTCATATTGTTCAGTTTAAAATATATTCTCATTTTTCTTGGATTTCTTCTTTGACCAGTGGATTATTTTTTTTTTTTAAAGATTTTATTTTTTCCTTTTTCTCCCCAAAGCCCCCCAGTACATAGTTGTATATTCTTTGTTGTGGGTCCTTCTGGTTGTGGTATGTGGGACGCCGCCTCCACGTGGTTCAATGAGCAGTGCCATGTCCGCGCCCAGGATTCGAACCAATGAAACAGTGGAGCGCGCGAACTTAACCACTCTGCCACGGGGCCAGCCCCTGACAGTGGATTATTTAAAAGTATGTTGCTTGATGTTCCAGTGTTTTTGATTTTCTAGATTTCCTTTTATTTACAATTTCTGATTTAAATTTGTAGTCATAGGATAAACTATTATATCAAATCTTTGAACTTTATGGAGACGTGTTTATGGCCTGTTGTTGAATGAAGTTCACTTATAAACAGTGTTTACTCTGCAGTTTTAGGTTATAGGATTTTATAAAGGTGCATTAAGTCGTGTTGGATAATGTTCAAATCTTTAACCTTCCTGGTATATATATATATTTTTTTTGGTGGCTCAGTTGTTTTAGTAATTGCTGCTTATGTGGTTAATATATAACTGCAATATCATAATTATGCCTATGAAAATTAGCCTTAATTTGATAAAATCTAATGATACTGTCCATTTTTAAATCTTCCTAATTTCCTTCTAAAGTTTTTATAATTCCCACTGCTGTCTGCTGCTTTCCTTCTCCACCTAGTCCTGCCAGCCCAATCCAGGATCCAGGATTAATTATTGTATTTGGTTATCGTGGTTGTTTAATCTCCCTTAACCTGAAACGTCCCCTCACCTTTATTTTGTATTTTATGACACTGACTTTTTGAAGAATCCAGCCAGTTGCCTGGTAGAAAATCGCACATTCTCAATTTTTTCTGGTTGTTTCCTTGTGATTGGATTCAGGTTAAAACATTTTTGGCAAGACTGTAACATAGGTGATAGTGTATGCTTTTAAGTGTATCACACATACCAGTTTGCTTCATTGTTGATATTAAGTTTGATCATTTGCTCAAGGTGGTGATGGCCAGATTTCTCAAATATAAGGATGCTTTTCCCTTGTAATTTGTAAGTATCTGAGAGTGATACTTTGAGGCCATGTGAGTATACACTTTCCTTCCAAGTTTTCATCCAATGTTTTTATTATCTATTGATGATTCTTTCTTGAATCAATTATTACACTGAGTTTTAATGTTTATGGTACTTAAAAACATAAATTAAAAAATAGTTGTGGTATATCAAAATTTAAACTGTTAGACACTACTAGTATATTAACTTGTGCTGTTAGAGCAGCTTTTTAAAAGCATTTCCTGCTGTTTCTTGTGAACGTGTTGTCAATACCCTCCAGCAAAGAGCGCTAAGAACAAACTTGTAGTTAGACAAGTTGGGTTTATTACTGCTTGTAGCAAGGGAGAACACACACTGGGAAACCATGGGTAAGAGGGTGTTAGAAAGGATTTAAAGGATTTGAGCTTTGGTTAGGTGAATTGGAGGATGGTCCAAAGTAACAGGAGTTCGCTCTGGATCGGGTACTGTCAAAAAGCTAGAACAGTTTTATGATTTGATCTCTCAATAAATCTCATCTATAAGGCGGGCACAATATAATGAGACTAATGCTATAATTGTTAAAAAAGTAGCTCGTATTCACTCCCATTATCTGTGAGAGAGGGGTGTTTGGTGTTTTGTGTCTTAGATTTTGTCTGTGTTCAGATATGATTACAAGTGGTCTTGCTTTAGTCTTGATCCATCGTGGTCTGGGTGGCCTTGTCTGATGTTGATGTTTTGTGAAATTGTTTATGTTCAACGAAGTGCATCAAGGGCTAGCCAATAGTACTAGGCCAGTTCCCACATATTAGGAGCTGCTTTTCTCTTTCTCTTTGTCATTTTAAAGAAAGTTTGTAACTCATTGATGTTTTTTAAGAAAGTTTTTTCCACTGGATATAGTCTCTTACGTAAAGTTCTAAGAGTGATGACTCTACTGCATAGGTGAGGAGAGTGGAGGGTGTGGGCTCAGCTCAGTGTGGACAAGACTCAGATACATGTATAGTTTCTGTGTTCTTTTTGTGCTGTGCCTGTAATGTAAATGGTCATTTGTGTAGTTAATGAATTGGTAAGTATGTCTCATCTCAAGCATATTGTATTACAGAAAATATTAGTACTAATTTTAAGTTTTGGGTATTTCTATTTTATACATTTATAGTAAGTTAACAATTGTTGGAAACTTAGTGATTTGGCTTTAGATTGAAATATTCCAGTATATCTTTAGAAATTTCTTATTCAGCCACTTGTCTTTATGTATCAGGATTTTCTTGATATGGTCTGACCAAAACAGTACAGAAATAAATTACTGAAACAGATAAAAATTCATGATTACATATTTTTATTTTTATTAGACAGGAACTTTGTTTTAATTCTCTTTGTGTAAGTAAATATAACTCATAAAATAATTTTACACTAATAATATTGTTCATACTTTTTAAAGATTGGAGCTCCATGTAAGATTTCATTTGGAAAGGGTTCCACTGGGGGAAAATGGTTGAGTATCACTATTTATACTATTAATAGTATAAAGTAAACATCTGTTTAGTATTGTTACTTGACATGGATGACTGGCTATTTAACTCAGAGTAAGTATAGTACATCTTTATTTATATAGTTATATGTATTTATATATAGTACATCCACAGATCTTGCTTTTGAGGATTTCTGGCTTCTCTGAATCCATTGTTATGAAATTAGCAATTCTTGCTCCAATATGATTAATAACCTTATGATAAAATATAAATTCCAGGGGCGGGCCCTGTGGCTGAGTGGTTAAGTTCGCATGGCTCTGCTTCCCCAGCCCGGGATTTTGCCGGTTGGGATCCTGGGCGCGGACATGGCACCGCTCATTAGGCCATACTGAGGCGGTGTCCCACATGCCACAACTAGAAGGACCCACAACTAAAAAATATACAACTATGTACTGGGGGGATTTGGGAGGTGGGGTGCAATGGAAAGAAGATTGGCAACAGTTGTTAGCTCAGGTGCCAATCTTTAAAAAAAAAAAAATTCCATAGAATATTTTCTGGATAGTGAAACAGTTTAAAGTCTTTTTTGATATAACTGTTTTAATAATATATCATACACTTTGTTTTTTATGAAAGGAGCATATCATGACCATAGTTTTATTTTTGGATAACTTGGGGTTTCCAGTTTGAATCTCAGTTATTGTAGAGTGATGCCATTGGAGAGAGTTTGTGGTTTAATTCATCCCTGACTTTTAGAAATAGACATGTAGGTACCCTAGCCCATTCTTCTTCCCAGATTCCCTCCTTTCCCCCTCCTCTAATGCTATTAAAACCATCATTATCCTCTATTTTATACATATGGAAGAAGGTTCTGCCCTCCCCCCACCCATACCTATTATTATCCACAGGCAGTCATAAGGTGTTATTAGGGATTTATAAAGCATTACTTTCTCTAGTTTGTAGTGCAAAGAAATTTGGTGTATTTATTATAGTATTGACTGTGCTTTTTCAAACTATAATTCTTGCCCTGCCCACCCCCTGGTTTGGAATCACTGTTGTATGAATATGAGGGCAGTCTGTCTGTGATATGACTCCCCATTTATCACCAGGGTTGACTGGATCAACTACTGTCTATAAAAATAATCTTGGGAATGACTGTTGGGTTTGCTCTTTGCATGTTTTGGCTACCCTTGTAATTAATTTGGCTATGGTACTGTAGTGCCTTATTTGCCCCCAAAAGTTGGAATAGTGACACCATCTTGCTTACTAGGCAGAAACTAGTGTAAAAATGGGCTCTTTGTTTTACTATAGAGTCAGCTGATATGATGATATTATCCCTCTGGCTTGACTATTTTTTTTATAGTATTAGTGATAGAATGAATGCTGTTTTAGGTAGTAAAGTCATGTTGTTGTCTGAATTAGCTGTACTATTTTGGCTAGTAACTTAGCAGAGAATACCACTTTCTTAGGCAGCTCTCCTTACTTCTCATTTGGGGCTGTTTCTCTGTACCTTAGAGTGAATATGCAGAGAAAAAGAACTAGACCCTAATTTCCATAACTTAGATCACACCAGTTGGGGAATATTTTAATTGTGGTTGTCTAGCTATGTTAGTGCTGTATTGTTTTTGCTTTCAGTTATGCTACAAAGTGGAAAAGATGGAATTGCTTATCTATTTCTCATTATGTTGTAAAACTTTCTTGTGACCCATAGAAGTGAAGAAGTGATACAGCAAACTGAACATAGCTAGGGTGGTTTCCTAATTAAAAACTCCGACCCATCCTTGTTTTAGGGGCGAGGGTTAGTTTCTTGTCATATCCACACTGCAAGCAGTACTTACCTGTTAGAAGTAAGTTCACTCTTAATGGATCTGGTTTTTAGAGATGGGACTGTGCTAGCAAATCAGCATGAGAATATTACACTGTCATTTTTATTTTTTTTAAGTTGTTGGTTTTTTGGGTTTTTTTTTTTGCTGAGGAAGACCAGCCCTGAGCTAACATCTGTTGCCAATCTTCCTTTTTTTTTTTTTTTTTTTACCTGAGGAAGATTAGCCAAGAGCTAACGTCTGTGCCAGTTTTCCTTCACTTTATATGTGAATCACCACCACAGTGTGGTTGACCAGTGGTGTTGGTCTGTACCTGGGATCCGAACCTGCAGACCTGGGTCTGTTGAAGTGGAGCATGCTGAACTTAACTACTGTGCCATGGAGCCAGCCCTGCTGTCCTATTTAAGTGAGCAAATGGGTGTTTATGAGATGGTGACTTGCCTAAGATAATATTACCTACTGAGAATTGTCTGACCTAGAGCCCAGATGTGTTGATTTCCTAATGGTGACTCTGCGCTATGCTGGATTATGCACAGCTGGATCATTCTTTTTAGTTGAGCTCAAGTAAGATGATACATATCTTTTACTTTTTGAGAGTTAAAAATTGAAAAGGCAAGTCAAAAATTTATTAGAGACTTTCTTGGAAGGTGAAAATAAATGTGCCACCTCACTACTAAAGTTTATTTTTGACCACTGTGTCAATCTGCGTAGAAAGTTTATTTTAAACATCAGATTACAAGAGTTTTCTGAACTTTCTCTCTCTTTTTTATAGGGTTGGGGAGGATAGGAGTGGTGGAGAAATCCATTAGAAACTGAGTACCACTGCCCTTTTCTTTTACCTTCTAACCAGTTAGCATCTGTGTTCCAACACCAATTCTCTGACACCAGCTGGGTGTCCTACAATTCAATTCAAATTTGGCACAAACTACCCATAGTTAGTGTCATATCCCACAAGTTAAAGGCACAATTGTCTCTCTCTCTTTTTTTCTTGGTGAGGAAGATTTGCCCTGAGCTAACAACTGTTACCAATCTTCTTCTCTTTTTTTTTTTGCTTGAGGAAGGCTAGCCCTGAGCTAACATTCATCCCAGCCTTCCTCTGTTTTGTATGTGGGATGCCTCCACAGCATGGCCGATGAGTGAAGTAGGTCCATGCCCGGCATCTGAACCTGAAAACCTGGACACCAAAGTGGAAGACTGGCTCCCTGAAAGCATAATTCTTCAATACTGACAGTAACTTCTTGGAGTTAAGTGTCATATCCCTCAAGTTAAAGGGCAAGTTGCCTAACAACATTGTCTTTACTTTGGATGCCAACCACAAGTGGGGTCCCCGGGCTACCTGTACTTCTGTCTGACCTGGCTATAAATTCAGAGGTTTCTACAGCTAGCCTTCAGGTTGGATAATTCACTAGAATGATTCACAGAACTCACTGAAAACTCTGTACTTAGGATTACACTTTTATTATAAAGGATCTCAGGTGCAGCCAAATGGAAGAGAGGAATAGGGCAAAGTCTAGGATCGGGGTGGGGCCACACAGATTTTTCCATGCCCTCTCCTAATAGTATCTATGCATGCCACCCTCCCACCATATCGATGCCTCTGCCAACAAGGTAGATCCCTTGAGCCTTGATGTTCAGTATTTTTATTGAGGCTTTATTATGTAGGGATGGTTGATTAAATCATTGGCTTTGTGGTTGAGCTCAATGTCTACCCCATCCTCCCTTGCTGGAGATTGAGAGGTGGGGCTGAAAGTTTTTCTGGTGACCAGCCCCCATCCTAAAGCTATCTAGACACTACCATGAGTCATCTTGTTAGCAGAAGCTCAGGTATGGTTGAAAGGGGCTCTGACAGAGTTAGTGTCAGAATTGAAGAATTATGCCTTTAATTTTTTCATTCTGACACAAGCTCTGGTTAGTTCGTGTCAGAAGTGAATTGAATAGTAGGATACCTAGTTGGTGGCAGAGAATGAGTAATAAAAGACACTCCTATCGCTCAAGAAATTCCACAGATTTTTGAATCTGTGCCAGGAAGTGGGGCCAAAAACCAAATATGTATATGTATTTTTAATTATACTACAGTATCAGTGTAACATCTTTTATCTTTTGAATTGTTTTTGGGATTCTTAACTTTGTCTCCAGACTGTTTGTTAGGATTCTACCAGAGAAATAGGTTTCAGAATTTAATTTCTCTGCTTCATTTCCATGTAATTCCTCCCTCCCCTTTCCACTTTTCCAGGCATCACTGATTTTACTTTCTGTCACTATAGGTTAGTTTGTACTTTCTATATAAGTAGATTATACAGTGTCTCCTCTTTTCTCTGGCTTCTTTCTCCATCTCAATAAATTTGAGATTCATCCATATTGTTAGATGAACTATCAATACTTCGTTCCTTTTTATTGTGGAATACTATTCCATTTTTGGATATAGCACAATTTGTTTTTCATTTACGTATTGCTGCACTGGGTTGTTAACAGTTTTTGCCTATTACACATGAAGCAGCTACAAACATTTGTGAGCATTTTTTTATGTGGGCATGTCCTTTCGTTTTTCCTCTGAGTGGAATAATGGAGTCATATAGTAGGTATATGTTTACTTTTATAAGAAACAAGATACAAGTCTTAGAAAACTGCTTGCAGGTTTTTCCAAATTTGTCTTGCCTTTTCATTTTTTGCTAGTGTCTTTTGAAGTTCAAAAGTTTTTTGTTTTGACGAAGCCTAGTTTAAATTTTTTTCTTTTATATTTCATGCTTTTTGTCTTGTATTGTGGTAGATTGAATAATATCCCCATCCTTAGAAGATGTCCATGTCCTAATTTTCAAAACCTGTGAATATCGTGGCTAAAAACTTTGCATGTGTGATTAAGTTAAGGATCTTGAGATGTGGAGATTATCGTGGATTATCCAAGTGGGCCCAGCTTAATCACAGACTCCTTATAAGAGGGAGGTAAGAAGGTCAGGGCAGAAGAAAGAGATGGGAGACTGAAGTAGAGGTTAGAGTGATGCACTTTGAAGATTGAGGAAAGGACCATGAGCTAGGGAATTCAGGCAGCTTTCTAAAAGTTAGAAAAGGCAAGGAAACAAATTATTTTCTAGAGCTTCTAGAAAGAACACTGGCCTGCCAACACTTTGATTTTGGCCCAGTGAAACTGACCTTGGACTTCTGATCTCAAGAACTATAAGATAATACATTCATGTTGTTTTATGCGACCAAATTTGTGGTAATTTGTTACAGCAGCCATAGGAAGCTAATACAGATTTTGGCACTTAGAACTTGGGGTGCTGCCGTAACAAATACCTAGAAATGTAAAAGTGCCTTTGAAATTGGGTAATGGGTGGAATTATGAGGAGCATGATAGACAAAACATAGATTGCCTTGAATGTACTGTTGGTGGAAATATAAATGTTAAAGACTGTTGGTGAGCCCTCAGAAGGAAGTGAGGAGCACAGGAGAGAAAACCTGTATCATCTTAGAGAATACTTAAATCATCATAAACTGACTTCGGTAGAAATATGGACATTAAAGGGGCTGAAGGTGAGGACTCAGAAGAGAGTAGGGAGTATCGTGAAGAAAGCCTATAGCTTCTTAGAGAAATACCTAAATACCTAAATTCATAAACAGAATTTTGATGGACATATGAATGTTAAAGGTGCTGCTGGTGAGGGCTCCAAAGGAAATGAAGAACATGTTATTGGAAACTGGAGTAAAGGGAATGCTTGTTGGATGGTAACAGAAAGCTTACTTGAATTCTGTCCTATAGTTATATTCTCTATTATGTCTTGCCTTGGTATAGTAGCAGTCATTTGTGTATAAATTTGCTCTTCTATTATGTGCATGCATAAAGTACTTTAGTTCTAATTAAAGTGACAGATTTGTGTTTTTATATAAATTAAATTTGTATTTTAATAAAATAGTATTCTTCAGAGCAAACATCTTAGTAGACTATATATATTTGAGATGTCATTATCACTAAAGTCTTTTTGCAGTTTTTCTTTGAATAAATGGGTATGTAAAAGTAATTTGCTATAAACTTTTAATTTCTGGATTTTACTGATGACTTTAAAAAAAACCAAACTATTTTTAAAAACATATTTTGAACTAAAATGGTTATTAAAAAAACACATACATTAGTTTTATTTAGATATGCTTATTGGTTATTGGAGAAAATTATTTAGAAAGTGGAAGTGCAATGTTAGAATAATTTTAAATGATAGCTTTTGTTAATGGTTATTATTTATTAATGTGATAAAAATTATAAATATCTGTACATTCAGTCTTTATCCTGTTTTTCCAAATCTTTTTCTTCTGTATTCTAGGTTTTTTTGTTTTTTTTTGGAAGGAGGATATATAAAACAGTAATCATTACTATGTTTTTAACCATTGCTAAGTTGAAAACCAGTGTTTTAGTTTAAAACAAAATTTAGTGCTATTTAAGTGTGGAATTCCTAAATATTATAGTTCCCTCTTCTGTCTTTTCAGAGCTATTGCACCATGTTAAATTTTTCAAATTAATTTCAACAAGTGTTCGAAAATCACCGATAGACCTAAATCTGCTATTTGATTCTCTGGAGTAAGAAGGACTCCTCTGCCTGCTACCTATATCTCTAGTATTTCTGTTGAGGTTGGAATTTGAAATAGTCATTATCAAAAGTTATTTGTAAGAAATATGAGAGACTGGGGTACAAAGTAAGAGGCACAGTGAAGAAGCATGCAGGCAGTTTCAGAGTATAGGACAGCTAACATGTTTGTGCAAGTCAGTGGCATGAAAAAGAGGGGCATGAGGAGTTGTTCCCGAGTAAAAGATCTAAGAAACGTAGTAGCCACATACAAAGAGTGGTTCTTGTTAGGATTCTGTTTAGATCAAATTACCTAGAGAAGACATTTTTGAGACAATCTTGGAAATTTGAGTATTAACTGATATTTGTTAATATCATGGAAACTTAATTTGCTGAGTGTGATATAGTGATTATGTAAGGCAATGGCAAAATTATTTAAAGATACATGATGTGTGTGGTTAGAGGAGGGAGTGACATGATGACTGGGATTTACTTTAAGATACCTAAAAAACAAGAATAAAAGGCAAATATAGCATATTGGTAATATCTTGAATAAGTGTTGAATGTAGGTGATGAGTAGATAGGAATTGAACGTACTCTTCTCTCTAGTTTTATATATAATTGAAACAGTTTCATTTAAAAAATTTGGTTTTCTTGTTCACTGACCACGTTTTTGCTGCCACTGCTCCTCTCCCAACATTTAAAAAAAAATTCTTTAATCTTTAAAAAGTATTTATATTTCTAATAAGAAAACGAGGCTTTTGCTGGCTATTTCATCCTTCCTTCTATTTTTTTTTCTCCTTAGCGGTTATCACCGTCTACTAAGGTAAATATTCATTTTGTTTGTTGTGTGACTTCTCCCTCGAAATATAAGTTCAATGAAGGCAGGAGGGATTTTTATCTGTTTTGTGCGTTGCTGCATCTTCATACCTATACCTGCCTAGCACATGGTGGTGCTTAGTAAATAGTCGAATGAGTGACTGAGTGAATGGGAACCAGAGGTCTTGAAGACTGAGGACATGGCATTTGACCAAAGACAGAACCAAGGAGAACCCCTTTGAGTTAATCCTGTGTGACTTTAGGGGAAAATGTGGGCTAGTACATAAAAATTTAAGGGGATAATAAGCCATCTCTGCCCCATTTGACTGTAAAGCCTTGATATATCAAAGATTCAACATATTCTCAGCAATAGGAATAGCTTTAAAGTAAGTTATTATACTGTAATTTCTCTAAGTGTCTTTCATATAGTCTTAAAAGTTTCACCCCCAATCACCTATTTATTACTGAAAAGCAGTCCCTTCTTGAGATTTATTTTGTTTAAAGTTTATGTATTTCTTCTCAGGTAAAAAGTTATTTAAAACTTAATGATCTTGTACAGGCAAGATGAATTTTAGAAACTGTTCTTATGGTTTCTTTTGATATTAAAAAATACATAATCTCACATTTTCCCTTTTCCTAACAGTGGATTTTCTCTCTTTTCCAATGTATATGTGTTTACTAGCTAGATTTTAATATCTTGCTGCATGGACATCATAGTTAGCAGTTCTCTACTACCTTAAAAAGATAGGTGTTAGTTCTTAACAATACTGTGAGACACATCTGATAATAATTGTACTCAGTAGTTAAGATGGCTGAAAGTTGAGTATTAAAAATGACAGTGAGGGATTGGCCCAGTGGTGTAGTGGTTAAAATGTTTGTGTGCTCTGCTTTGGCGTCCCAGGGTCCATGGGGTCAGATCCCAGGTGCAGACCTACACACTGCTCATCAAGCCATGCTGTGACAGCATCCCACATACAAAATAGAGGAAGGTTGACACAGATGTTAGCTCAGGGATAATCTTCCTCAAGCAAAAAGAGGAAGATTGGCGACACGTTAGCTCAGGGGCGACCTTCCTCACCAACAAAAAAATAAGGGAAAATTCAGAAATATTTGATATTCTAAAATGAATGTTTTTAGAATCACTGCTTTTAAAATTACTGAACTCATTTTCATAACCAAAAGCTATAAGCCTTGAGTTAAGGAAAAATGTAATCAAAAATTTCTAGTGAGTCTCAATTTTATTTGATCTTGGGGCCCTTTTACACTCTTAAATTTATTGAAAACCCCAAAGAGCTTTCATTTATTTGGGTTATATCTCTCAATATTTATCCTATTAGAAAGTAAAACTGATGTGTTAAAAGCATTCGTTTATTAAACTCACTTAAAAATAACAGCTAATTACATGTTTATACAATTAACATATTTTGGGTGAAATAGCCATATTTTTCTGAAACAAAAAATTAATGAGAAAGATGATATTGTTTTACATCTCTGCAGATATTTAAAGTCTGGTTTAGAAGAAGACAGTTGAATTCTTATATCTTCTTCTACTTCCAATCTGTTATGATGTTACGTACCATGTAGTCTGAGAAAAACTTCACTGTATGCTTATGAGAGATCGCAAGTGAAAAACACAAATAGCGTCTTAGTATTCTGAAAATAATTTTGATCTCATAGACTCCATGTCAGGGTCTCAGAGACCCCCAAGATACACATTTTGAGAACTGCTGGAATCATTTCTCACTTGGATACTCTATGTGGGAATATAGGTTTTAAATGAGAGAATATTTTTAAAAAATATAATAGTGTCAATTGGATAAGTTTCTGTTTGATATGTTTTACTTTAGGGGAACTATTGCAGCTTGTGCTTACTTATGTATATAAATTTGAGCATTGAGGAAGGATGCCCTGACCCGCAGAGTTGTGTATGTAAATTTCACATCTTTTAAACTATCATGTAATAGAATGGCCACCTTATTTCTTAGAGAAGTAGAAATTAATTCAATAGAAATAGATTGTTAAGTTTTTTAAAACAAGCATTTTGATATTTAGAGTTACTTGCAATTAAGGGGGAAAGCACAACCTTTAAATACACTTAATTTATTAAAAAAATCATGATGCTTAATTGTCATTATTGAGCAAATATTAGTGTTGTTTCCTCTTTTTAGACATATCTATAGCTAGACAATTAAAGATAAATATTAACTCTTTTTTTCTAAACAAGATTATCTTTCTTTTTATGACAGTTTGTAAAGCTTTATCTTTGTTGGTTTGCCTTCTACCTCCATCTATATGCAACCTAAGAATCAATAGTACATTAAATTAGCTGATGTGGATGGAAAAATAATAAATAATGAAAATAGCCCTTATTACTTACATTCTCTTATAGTTATAACTAATATAAAATCCAGAGGGTATTGGTGAGGGGATGAGGGGGATGAAGCCTTACACATCAAGTTGTTTCACAAGTAATCTGTACTTTTGGATCTTTTATTTTATAGTTTTGATTACAAACAACATTGATGCTGAGTAGCCAGTAAATTACTTTCATTAATAGCAGTATGCACGGTGGGCATTTTTATTGATGCTTGTCTGTAATATTAGACACAATGACTTATTTACAGGCTTTTGTTAATTATAAAGCTAGTAAAAATCTCAAGTTGTTATGGGCATGCTATGCATTTGTTGACAATATAAATTGTATGGGGTTTTAATGCTCGATACATTGTTCTTACGTTAGGATGATATATTAATTTTTTCATTCCCTCTGTTAGCTTCCCAATCTTGCACAGTTGCTAAGAGGAGTGCATCAGCAGCAATAAGACCTTTTCCCTCAACGTGTCTGACATGCATCTGAAAATGTGACAGAGGAGAGCTGTAGCCAGATTTTAGAAGTTCTTTCGTTAAATCATATAAGAAACTTAAACTGATAGTATTTCACATTTTCCACATAATATGCTCTTTTGATGAGTAACTGTGTAGCAGCAGCACAGGAAAAGCAGAGTTCTTGGCAATACCAGCTCAATTGCATCTGCAGATGAGGATTTAAAATTCTATGCAGCAGACAGTACCTCCAGCAGGCGAGTAAAAGGTTACTGCATTGTTTTGCTTGTTTGTTTCCATAGCCTTTATCTAGAAAAGATTTTTTAAAAAAAATTCAATGTGAACTGCATGCCTGTTTTTAGATATTCTGGAAATTGATTTAAGTATAACATGAATATCAAAAGGGCAGTACAAGGTGAAGGAAGAGGCAATACTGGCTCTTTTTAGCTTTGAACCAAGGAAGAAATTGAGCATGAGGCATACACAAATAAAGAACCTTCAGTGCCACAGAAAACAGGAAGTTTTAAAATTATACATTTTAATTCAAGGTGTTTTTTATTACATTTAATTTTTAGACTATCTTAAAAAGGGTGCTGTTAACAATGATTGATAATTGCTGATCTATGAATGTTCATTAAGTTACAATTATTTGAAGTACGATTATTTGGGAAGACTATAAAGTGTTTGTGTTAATGTGACCCTCTCTTGTCCTGAAAATTATAATGTGAATTATAATTACATGGTATAAATAAATATCTTTATATATTATTGGCAAAAGAGGATGCTTAAGTGTAAAAGATATTACAGTATGACTAACATTCTTAATACTATTGCTTATGTTTTCAGGGTGGTTTGTGTTTTTTGAATCTTTCTAATGAGATGAAAATAACCAAATGGGAGAAGATTCAGCATCAAAACCACCAGGGTTTTGATGGTTTTTTACTTATTGTCAATACCTATCTGTAGCCACATGCCCTTTTCTTCTCATTAAAATTCTTCTAACATTTATGATAGCAGGGGCTTCCTTGGTTTATCTTGCTTATTTATTCCATCATTATCTGCACCACTATTTTTACTATAGAATTTTATTGTTCCATATTTCTCAAATTTAAGTACAATATTCAAATGGAATTTTTTACTTTGCATATCAACCACCATGCTGCCCTCTCCCAACAATACTTAAAGATTTTTATTAGCTACTGTCTAAATTTTGTTTAAAAAAAATACTTATGCCTATGTTTCTGTATTTTAGATTGAAGAATAAGGTTAAAATGATCCTGTAAGTTAATCTATAATATAGAAGTAAAATCAGTTGATTATTCTTACTGTGAGTGTTTGGCAGGCTCCTTGAGTCGTAGAGTCATAAAAGGTCAGCAGTTCTGATTGGTAAGTTAAAGAATCCGTCCAGTAATTTGCTCCCTGTTGTTTCTCAAAGCAATGCAGCAGCAGTTCTTTTCCAGATATTGAGCAGTTCTTGAATAGTGTGTATGGGGACAGTGAGGGGTGGGGCTCATTCCTGTTGGTTGTTGAAATAGTGTGCATTTACAGAGGGAACAGGTTGGATAGGCTGAGCTGAAGGAGTAGGCAAACAGATCTAAACTGATGGAGGACAGAAAGAGTGGTTAGTATAATTTTTGGGTACACTGTCTTGAGTTTGCTCCTTTGTTAAGTACTTGGGCTTTAATATACAACAATTTGAAAAATATTAAAGCACCTTACCGTCTTTTTAGAGAGTAGCCGGGAGACTTCTGTTTTAATATTGAGTTTTTCTTGGCGATGAGTTTGTGGCTGGTATCTTCTGTAGGGAAGCTGTTGTTTTATTCTTTTTTAACAGTGTTTCTTTCAGTCAGAGAGCTGCAGAATGAGCCAGTTAGCCAATTTTGAGTATATGTGGGACATTACCAGTTCTGATTTTCTAAGTTAAATTCTCATCTAATGAGCAAGTCAATGTGTGGCTGTGGCTGCAGCGTTATTTCTTCTTTAATGAAGAGGTTGAGCCGTTCGACCTGCTGCTCCGATCTGTTCTCTTGTAGCCATACATCAGACCAGTTGCAGAGATTATCCATCGAATGTCCCAGGCAACCAAAGGTAACTACATAGATTTATTTCAAATAAAAATATACAATTAAAATGGATGCGTTATAACTAGGACCAAATGATTAAAAATAAAAGACCAATTAAAGATGTCTTAGCAGTTTTCTTGACCTTGCAGTAGCTATCCAATATCATTTTGTCATCATCAGATTGTGTAGCAATGGAAATGCACTGCAGTAATTGATTTTGTAATAGGATCAGGTGATTTACTGGCTGCACTGACAACCACTTGCTTGCTTGCTCTGAGCTGTGGAGCACTCTAATGGATGTTGTGATTGCAGCCTGGAGTTGATGTGAGACTGCTGGCCACTTAAAGCCGCAGCGCTTATTTTTTAAATTACCATAGTAAGTTTTTCTTTTTTGTTTTCTCCTTTAAGTTTTGGGTAGCCTCAGTCATTTTATGGTTAATTTGAGTGCCCCTATGAAATTTTAGAGATTCTATATTATTTCATTCATCAATTCATAAAAAGTTCATTGGTACTAGTAGCCTTGAATATATTGAAATATCTCGCTGCTCTCTACTCCTAGCTCAGCATTAACGTATGTATCAAGACACACTGGTATTGATCACAAGAGTATATCTGTAAAATGTAAGAATTTATGTTAACTATCCTATGTTATCTAAATGAAACAGAATATTCTTAACATTTGTAAATTTAATCAGTTTCAAGCTCTAGCTGTAATTGTAATAATGGAATTATGGTAAGTTCTTGTACGAGCGAATTGTATTAGCTTTTTGTATCCTTTTTTGTTCTTTTGCTTTTCTCAGTGGTTTTGTAGATATAAGAACATTTAGGAAATCTGAGATGGACCAATTCTAAGGAATATTGATGAAAACATATAGCAGCTATTTTAAAGTAATGTTTAAGGATATAGCAAATTAAAAACTTAATATAGGAGATAATGAGTTTTCAGTGATTATATTTTAATACTCTTTGTTTTCATCTTTCTTCTATGCCCTTTAAACAAATAATTGATTTCAAATATAGAAGTATAGGACTAAAACTTAGAGTAGCATAGAACTAGTGTTGCAGAAAGAACAGTGGGACTCAGGTGCCCAAGATTTTGCCTGTTTTAAAGTTTTGCTTAGAGCTTTGCATTAGGAAAGAACATTTTCTCCTCTCTATCCCTTCCTCACCAACTCCACCTCTCCAATTATCTAGTATGTAATGTGTTTTGTATAGAACCCAGCATATAAAAATACTGAATTTTCCGTCCTTTCCCAATTTATATTGTTTAACCATGTTAATATTCTTGCCGTAATGGAGTACTATTTCAATCATATATAAAACATTTAAATTAATTAAATAACTTGCTATAGAAGGAATTGAGTGTAAAATTGCCATTGTATATGATATTTTCACCACCACATGAAGAGAGCTTTTCTTTGTGACATACTTAAATGCTTGCCCTTAGTGTTTGAGACCATAGTGTTTCTTGAAAGATGCAAATGTTACCAGTATCATTCTACGCTTTATCTTGAATTCAGATACTTAAAACCTTAATTATGGAAGACTGTAATGTAATTTAAACACTAGTGTTTGTAATCTTTTATTATTCTATGGGTAACAAGTTTATAATCCTTCTCCCCAAAAAAACTCTCCGTGAACACTGATAACATGAACATAAGGATATTAATATCATTTGAGATTTGGTCAAAGATGTGTCTAAATTTCATATATATTGAAATGTTAAGTGGTGGATTACCAACAAATTAATTACTGATCATAAGTTTGACAGGAGTGGTGTACATTAAAACTTTTTTGCATTGGGTTGAGCAAATAGGAGGAAAGGAAGTGAATATCAGAAATGTTGACTACTTTTTAAAAAAGACTGGTTATAAAAATAGAAGATACTACAGTTGTTCTGTAGTTAGACAATATTTCATGTAAAATATAGAGGCAGTCTGCTTTGTGAAGTTCTAGTGCTAGTGGAACTGCCTTTTCTTAAGAGCCCTAGAGCAAACATTAAAAGACCTGGATTTAATCTCTGCCACTAATCTTCTTGATGACCTTGATCAATTGTATGAACATTTTTAAGGTTCCTTAAACTTACTCCTAAAATGTCTATTAAAAAGAAACCAATTCAGGGGCCAGCCTGGTAGTGTAGTGGTTAAGTTTGCACACTCCTCTTCAGCAGTCCAGGGTTCGCAGGTTCTAATCCCAGGCGCGGACCTACACACTGCTCATCAAGCCGTGCTGTGGCAGCATCCCACATACAAAATAGAGGAAGATTGGCATGATGTGAGCTCAGGGACAGTCTTCCTCAAGCACAAATAGGAAGATTGGCAACAGATGTTAGCTCAGGGCCAATCTTCCTCACCAAAAAAAAGAAAAGAGAGAGCGAGAAAGAAAAGAAAAAGAAAAGAAGTCAACTTATTAATACCACTGTGAGGTATTACACTTGACCTGGAAGCTAAAGAATCTGGAGTGGAGGAAGGATGAAATTTCTTAAATAATCAGGTTCTGGGTGATACTGAAATATCTCCTTTCACTTTTCATATCTTTTTTGAGAGGGAGGGGTTGCATGTTTTTGCTAAGAACACTATTTTATCTCTTTGATATCAATATTCTCTAAATAGGATAATTATTTAGAATAATTATAATAATAGTTTTTAAAAGAACACTTTGGGATCAAATTCTGGCACTACCAGTTTTTCCTGTGCTCTCTAACAAGGATAATGATGTTAAAGGGTTTATTTCAGTATCTAGCATATTTTTTAGTAATCTTTTTCTTTTTTAAATAGCCTTTTTAAAATGGTAGCCTTTATGTTACTAGTGATCTCTTCATATATGGCCTATCAGATAAGCTGTGTATATGGTCCTCTTTGTTGCTTTGGCAAGGTAGTTTGTGGGTTGATTGAATTAGGTGCTTTTGAAATGATGATCTTATCATGATAATTATAACAAACATTAATTGAACCCTTAATTTGGACCAGATGCTGTACTAAGCACTTCTGTGCTAATTATGTTACTTATGAGATAGGCATTCTTATTGTCATTTTTAAAAATGAGGAAACTGAGGCTCAGAGAGGTTGTGTAACTTAAACGTTAAATGACACAGAAAATAGCAGAACCAATGTTAAACTTGTGCTTAAAGATATATCTATACTTAATTGGTAAAATACTGTACTTTAATATACTTTTAAAGTATTTACGCTTTCAATTAAGCAGTGATTGCAGAGATGAAGCCAGATGTTGGTCTGAAGACATTATATGATTATCTAATATTTGTATCTTGAATAAGAAGTAACTGAAATACTCACCTCTTACTCAGCTATTTGGAATATACTTTTCATTGCTGCAGTAGTTATTCCTGTAAAGCGTTTGTGCTCTGTTTGCAGTATTGTTTGTCCGGGTGTGATTCAGAGATCACTTGCTTCTGTGTCAGTCAGGGTGGTAGTTAAAAGCACAGATCTACATCAGAACCCATTGACAGAATCACTGGAATCGGATCCAGCAATTTTCATTTTTAAACAAGCCTCTCAGATGATTCTTATGCATACCAAATTTTGAGAACCACTGATGTTGAGAATGTGCTCCTGTTTTACCTTTTCTGTAGATATTGCCTGTCAGCTTTCCTTTCTCTAAGAATGGGTTTACAAAACATAGATGATTTGTAAAATCATCTCTCAGACTGTTAAAAAAAATAGTTTTGAGATGCAGTAAGCAATCTCATGTACTAATGGGGAAATGTAAATTGGTAATGTCAATTCTTTTATGGTAGACATTTTCGGAACATGTTTAAATAGTATTTAAAATGTTCATTAATGTTGATTCAGTAAGCCTACTTCTAGGAATTTATCATAAGGAAAGAAATCAGTGATTTACAGAAAGATTTAGGCACAAGGATGTTCATAACAGCATCGTTTGTAGTGGTGAAAAACTGGAAATAATTCAGTTTCAGGCAAATGATTAAATGAGTTTATTATATCCCTTCATTTGGGCCACCATCCAGCCTTAAAATGTCATATTGGGAAGACTATTGAAGGCGTAGGAAAATGTTCATGGTTTAATATAAAGTCTCGAAAAATGTAAAAGTGTACTTTTATGTCTGTACACATATAGTGCATATGGTATTAGGTTGAACTATATGAAATTGCCCTTTTAGTAGGTCAATGAGTAGTTGAATATCAACATTTTCATGTAGTTTAACCTACTATGATACCAGTTTTGAGAATGTATATTTGTTACACATTGTAGAGAGGGAGACTGGAAGGAGATACGACAAATTTATAAAGTGATTATCTCTGGATGATATTATAGATAATCTAAAATAATTCTTCTTTACATGCCTATATTTTTCACACCTTCTAAGTCTTAGATTTGATCTTTGTAATAGGGCAAAATAAGTTCCTAACAAAACCAGTTATTGGAAACAATTGCTAAGCTTCTGTGGAAAGCACCAAGTAAAATTTCTATAAATCTTTTAAGCAAGCCTAAGGAAACCATCTACACTGTCTCTTTATTTAGTATTTACTTTATTTGCTTATTTATTTATTTATTTACTACCTCTTTATTTACTATTGAGTATATTCATGCAAATGTGCATATATACCTGTACCCACCTACCAAATTTTGTTTGGATTTAAATTTGCAATGGAGAATATGCTTTAAAAGAAAAGAAAGGAAAGCATCAATTTTACAAGCTTTTCTTTATTACTGGGCTCCTAGAGACCACTAACTATATGCAAGAGTAAGTTGGGTAGCCACTTTAAGCAAAAAGCTCTGTTTTAGGTTGTTGCTTAAAATTTTAAACTAATTAAAACCATCAAATTTTTATAATTAAATTAATGTGATATACTTAATTTATAAAACTAAGTAGATTTTTAAAAGTTAGTAATCTACATATTATCTTTAGTTTAAGAAGTTATTGTATTTGTCTGAAAAGAAGGAAGATATTTCTCCCTAGCCTCGTATACTTCAACAGTTTGCTTTGGAAATTTTGGCTTACTAAGAATAATATCTGCCGTGTTCTGATTATCATCAAATGCCAGATATTGGGTACTTTATATATGTTATCTTTTTTAATCCTCACCTAAAACTTATTTGTTAAGTATAAGCTTCATTTAAGAGTTGAGACCATTACAAGCTTACCTGAGATCATATTAAGTGGTGGATCTGTGTTTTTACCTTAGTAATGTCTAACTTCAAGGCCTGTGTTCTTATCCTTGATATTATCTGGGTCCATCTGAAATTTATATATGTGTTCATAATTTGGAAAACAAAGAAAACTGTACTATAAGCCTTCCTAATTCAGCCTATCGCAGAGTGGAGCAAAGTGGATGATAAGTAAATATTGCTTGTTTTTATTCAATCACTTGTTAGTTATCCTCTAATCTGGACAGTACATGTGTGATTCTGGCACTTATTGATAGCCTGCTGATAGCTAACTTCTGCAAACCATGGAAATCCTAAAATGGAGAAGCCCAAAATTGCCTTCTGGGAGTATATGGTCCTAATGGGAAAGGTGGACAACAAAAAGGTTAATAAGGTCTTTCAGAACATGGGTATGGAATAGAAGCAATTAGAGCATAAAGTTGTTAATTCTGTTTGAGAGTAGTGCTGAGAGGTGCTTAGGAAGCAGTTTTAGAAGAGTTGAATTTAGAAGGAGCCATAGATTTTATTCTTGCCATAGGTCCTAGGAATCTGCATTTTAACAAGTACCCCTGCCCCCAAGTAATCTTTGACCCCATTTTTGAGAGTTTGAGAACCACTACTGTAGGTGGCAGTTGAAGCTGTGAGAGTGGATAAATGAGAAACCTAAAAGCAGCAGTCTTTTTAGTAAAGAGAGGGAAAGGCCTGCGAGAAGGAGAGTTTCATAGTTACTAAATTGCATATGTGAGTTAGGTAATGGGAGATCCTAGAAAAGAAGAATAGGAGTTGGAAAGGGAATGCATCTAAGGAGAAGCAGGTTCTAATAGTGAATTGGGTCAAAAAGGCCACAGATTTTATTCTTGGATTTACTAGAAGTTATGTCTGTGTCCTTTGCCAAGTAAAATCATTACCCTGGGCTTTACCATAAATTGCGTCCTGTCCTTTTAAGTTGGAACTATATATATATCATGTACAAATTGACGTGAGTAATTGTAGTCTCGCCCCTACAGGGGTTTATAGGAGGTAGTCTACTGTAATGCAACTTTACCATTGGATCAAGATGCTGTTAGATTAGATCAATGTGACAGTTATAGTTAATATAAAATAAATCCTATCTTTCAGTGCTTAGGAATAGGATTGGACGTGACTTAGATTTTGTTTAAGTTGAGAATAATCAAGAAAGTAACTGAGGAAGAGGTTATTTGAAGCTGCAAAAAGGAAGTGACAGTGATGGAAAAGTTATCAGTTACAAGTGAATCCTTTTTGTTTCTCTTATGCTTCCACATTTTTGTTTTCTTAATTTTATAAATTTTTTTCGCCAATACGTGTAAGTTGTAAACCTTTAAAATCATAAACTTTGGAGGAAAAATCAGAATTCTGATTGAGATTCCAGTATTTAGGGAAAAAAATGTTATTCTTTAGCCCCAAACCTGTGATTAATAATAAATAAAAATCACAGTGTTAATCTGTTAAAAATAATATTTAAGAAACAGATTAGTTTAATTTTTAAAAGAAAAATTAAACATAAGCATAAGAACAAAGGTTTGTAACATATCTGTCTCTATATAGGAAATTCATAAATTTTGGAGTCAATTGGTTGTTGAAAGTCATAGCACTCTAACAAAAAGTGCCTTTTAAAATTCATTTCTTAGAATCATATCTGGGATAATTTGGCATAACCAAGAAGTCCTTGGTTACTGAAAAATAAAGATTAGAAATTGTTGCCATATAGCCTTTACTTGTTACATACTTTATGACATTGAATTTTGCTTCCTCCTTTATTTTCATTCTATGACTAGAGCTCTGTTGAAGAGTGAACTGAAAAGAAAACTGAATTTTATTGTTTTTTGAATTTGTATAGTTGGATTGGGTGACTCCCTTCCTATGTATAAGGCTTCACTCATTAACATTGTTTTGCATTCAAGAATCAATGTCATATACTTGGGAATGTTCATGGAAAGAGTGACAACAGTGAGATTAAAGAAATTGAACCTTTAAGCAGGAGGAGGATTAACAGAGCAAGTTTCTAGAGGAGGTGTAGGGATAGACAAAATCCCAAGGGCTGGTGGTATTAGTCTTGGAAATGACAGGGATCACTGTTTTCTTCAGAGACCGGAGAGAAGGAAGGAGGAGTAAAGAAACAAAACCTTTGAGATTAAGAAGTAGAAAATCAACAAGAGCACAGCTTCGAAAGCTTTAATCAGCTGAGTAAGGAGAGTAAATACTCATTTAGCAGTATGAATTCTAGTTGTTTAATAAACATTTTATGTAGGACTGTGTAGTGTTGATACTTTTTTCCTGTTTTACTCACAGTGGAAATTGTTCTTGATCAGTATTTTTATTGTTATTTTTTCCATAAGAAAGATAAATTTGCCAATTCTGTCTTGAAAATTTTGCATATGTTCCATCGTGAAAGTTTTTGAAAACAAATCATCTAAACTTAGGCAATGAAGAACAACAGACTTTCGGAGCTGTTACTGACCTTTTGTTAATCCCTGAGTCAGAATTTAATTCAGAATGTTATAGTAATAAGGATGAATTGACAGAAACGATAGAAGGTGATGTGAATGGTCAAGGTCCAAAGGACATTTGATATAAAGCAGACAGATGCGATCTGGGCTGGTGGGGGATGCTTACATCACATTTGTTTATCAGATTGTTATACTTGTTCTGTTCAAGATAACATTTTCTCCCCTTTTCTGCCGGCTCCTGTATCCTTTCCTCCCGTTTTTAAAGTGGTAGGCATGCTCTGTTGGTACTTCTGACTTTAATGATTTGATATTTCAGCATGCATCTGTTTCAGAGTGTCATAAAAAGTACATTAAAAATTCCTTAATGCAAAACAAAATTTCAGGTACAAAATTTAATAACTTTTAATTTTTGATAACTTGTGTTACCAGAATTAAATTTTGATTAGGCTTTGACGTTCTTCAAGTGCTGGAAGTGTCTTAGACACATGTAGCAGACAGAGATTTGAATGCTGAAGCCAATTTTTGTTGTTCAACTTAGTAAAACATGTATTATCTGTGACTAAGGTAGGTAAATATTGTTTTCTCCTTAATAATTTGATATTTTCATAAAGAAAATAATTTCAAGTGTGGTGTGATCTAAACTAAAAAGATCACTCCTAAGGGGAAAACCTGTAT
Source organism: Equus quagga (assembly GCF_021613505.1). Classification (NCBI taxonomy): domain Eukaryota; kingdom Metazoa; phylum Chordata; class Mammalia; order Perissodactyla; family Equidae; genus Equus; species Equus quagga. The sequence continues at coordinate 39,591,157 of NC_060269.1, read as the reverse complement.
TATTATTGTAATGAATATCATCCTCCCTGTGGCATCATTATAAAATTAAAGAAACTAACTCAAAATATTGGTTTTTGAATACATAGTGTTCACTAAAATTTAAATTTAATGTAGCATAATTTTGAGAGAATTTGGGGATCGTATGTTGTACCTCTTTATTGTAATCTGTATTTTTAAATGTTATTTCCTAATTTTTATTAATTCCAAATATTTTGCTCCAACTCTTTCTGTTAGTATTTCTTAAAGCAAAAATAAACATGGGCAATATTTTGGTTTGACAAAGTAGTTCGCAAGTGTTTAGCAGCAGTAAAGTTTAACCTCTCAGTGCAGATTAGTTTTACCCAGTAACAGCAAATACTGAAGTCAGACTGGGTCTAAATAAAGTAGGTGGTGACACTGGATTTCCTTAAGTACCATGATGTAAGCAGTTCTGTTTAAGTTATATAAAGCAGTATATGTGTCTCTGGAAAAAACCTAAAGTTCTGCAAAATCAGACCCTAAAAATAGGGACCAGCCCCTCAGAAACCTGTGCAACTTTGTAATCTGTGTACTAACAAAACCAGTAACAATTCTAATAAAAATATTAATACGGCTGGGCCAGCCCTGGTGGCCTACTGGCTAAGTTCAGTGCATTCTGCTTCAGTGGTTCCTGGGCCCAGACCTATACCACTCATCTGTCAGTGGCGATGCTGTCCCAGGGGCTCACATAGGAAAAAAAAAAAAACAGGAAGATTGGCGGTGGATGTTAGCTCCGGGCGAATCTTCCTAAGCAAAAAAGAGGAAGATTGGCAATAGATGTTAGCTCCAGGTGAATCTTCCTCAACAAAAAAAATAAAAATAAAAAAAATTAATACAGCGAAACATTTTCACCCAACATCACTTAGCTAATTCTGAGTCCTAGGATTTATGCCTTCGCTTTTGAGATGTTGGTCCATGAGGGCATTCAATTTGACTTAAGATAAATTGTCAAAATTAAAAATTCTGATCCAGGATGTAGCCTTTTTTATCAGTCCTCCCTACCCCCAACCCCTTTAAAAAAATAAACAAACATGGGGAAAATATTTTCATGGCTTCTTTATCTGTACTCACAGCTTGACCAGATAGTTCTTAAAGCCATTAACCAGCCTCTGCTTGCCCTCTTCTACAGGATTTTCAGGTTCTTTCTTAAGGTCATCATATATTGCTAAGGCTCTCTCTGTGAGAAAGCGTGTCTCTGATGGCTTTAAAACATGACTGTGCTGGAGAAAATCCTTTGTGGACCAATGTGACTTCCACATCATACTGACCTCATCCCTTAATGATAAACGAATGGACCAATTCCCATTACAGAAACATGTTTTGTAGAAAAATAGACTATAGTTTCTAGTTATCCCATGTTTTATCGTTCATACTTAATGTATTGAACTGTAGTTGTGTACATTCATATTTATTATTTTTCTGTGCTATTCATAAGTGCCAAGCATCTGTCCCAGGTACAGAGGGTAGTAGTGTGATGGAATAACTTTATCAATAAAATACTGTTTGTCCCTTACACTTGTGTAGCTTTACGTTTAAAACAGAGCATGTAAATTATGTCATCTTTTGTTAGAATTACTCTATATTTCAGTTAGTTTAGGTGTTAATTTAGGCATTATCGTTACCACATAGTAAAGGAAAGGGGCTTTGGAGTTAGGTAGACTTGTGATTGCCTCAAGTTTAGGTGACTGAGTTTGGTTATGTGAGGATACTACTGATTATCTGGTAGCATTCTTTTGAAGATTAAAAGAGAATTTATATAAAACATCTAGTGCAGTGATTGGCATATAGCAGATACTCAAAAAATAATATTTCCTTTTTTAATGATGAAACTGGAGACTGCAAAGATTAAGTAACCAGCCCAAGGTTAGCCCTGTATGTAGCAAAGTCAGATTAACTGATGGCCGTAATTCCTATCAGCAAAAGCAAAACAAAATCTACCTATAGGTTCAGAAATGGAGCTATAAAAGTAGAGCATACACATACTCATGAGTGCACATATACATGCAGCTTCTCCTGCTGCTACGGTTTAGTCTTCCCTTAATTGATTAATGTATTTCACTCGTTCGTATTCTTTTCTATGCAGATGTTGATGGTGGTGATGATAAAAGATTGGTAGGGAAGCTCTTTATTTGATGTAAGTTCTTGCTGTGATGAGACTAGTGCTTCTTTCGAGTGGAGGGTGCTCTACTTAAGGGTGTGTCAGCAGTTTAATTCACGCCTGCTTGCAGTTTTCCAGTAGACTAGAAAATGTTTCCCTAGCTAAACGATAATACTCAGGCATTGGCAAATTCATTGTTTACTTTTTTAAAAAACCTAGCATCTCCCCCAGTCAAAATAAAATAATGCCAGGTTGCTTGTTTTATACTACTACATTATGTTGATCATATGAGTTTTTCTTTAGGGAAGTTTATAAATGAATATGAAATTAACTTAGTTAATATGAAATTAACCCCTTTCTATTTGCTTTTCAGTAAAATTTCTACCCTTTACATTATTTTATCCTTCTGCTTATAGATAAAAATACAGCAACAAAGATTATTTTCTTTTTTTCTTATCCCTAGCTTGCTATGTTTTATTGTAAGAAAGAAGGAATATCTTCACTATTTCTATAACTGAGGTTTGGTTACGTTACTTGCAGTTACTTTCCTCGCAGTACCATTTGCAGTATTGTTAGGGAATGTACATAGTGTAGATTTTATGGAAGATGTGTTGTATGAGTTTGGTTATAATTATGTTCTTTTATGTTTTTAAATTTTAAGAATCAAAACTCATAGGATTTGATGTTGCAAGGTGTTCGGGTTTCATTTAAGTTTTTGAACTGTTATTTATAAAAATTGAGATTACACATCTAAATTTGCATGTAGTAAGTGATTAATTTTGAAATCACGTTACATACTATAACATTTCTCTTTAGAATCAATTGATATTTTGATGAAATCTAAGAAGCTTGAGGTATGCAATTATTCTAACTACTAAGTAGAAAAGAAAAAATGCTGCTATTTAAACAATGGCAAGCTGTCAATTTCTGAGAAGCTGAAATATGAAGAAAATGTGTGCCTCTTAGAATCTATGCAATATTACAGGTATATATTCAGATTTTAGGGCTCCTTTTTGTTGAGGAGCAAATTTTGTGGTGCTAGTTGTTGAGGACCTGACTCAATTCTATATATATGTGCAACTAACTGCTCCAGTTCTTTTTGTTTATTTGTGTGTTCCATCCATGGGTAATTACTGAGCGTCTTTCATGCGCAGAGCTGTGTCCTGTTTCTGGTCACATAAGATTTCTTCCTTCTTGGAACTTCTATTATATATCCAGAGCATAACACAAAACCAAGTAATTGATAATACAAAGTACTTACTTACATTTCCAACTAGATTTCAAGGTGTCCTGCGGGCAAGATTGTTGTTCTTTACATGTCATGTATCTGCTTCATTACCTAGCACATAGATGGTAATTGACTGTAGTTTTTGTATAATTTGTGTATATGTGAGGGAGATTGGCCCTGAGCTAACATCTATTGCCAGTCTTCCTCTTTTTGCTTGAGGAAGATTGTCTAATTGAGAAAGATTAGCTAAGCTAACATCTGTGCCAGTGTTCCTCAACTTTATGTGGGATGCTGCCACAGCGTGGCTTGATGAGTGGTACTAGGTCTGCCGCTGGGATCCGAACCTGTGGACTGCTGGCTGCTGAAGCGGAGCACGTGAACTTAACCACTATGCCACTGGGCTGGTCCTAATTTTTTTGTTGTTGTAATTTCTTAATTAAACTTTGTTTAGAATGGTAGGAGAAAGAAGTAGAGCATACACCTCAAAAGAGTGTCTATATGACTATGCTTTTATGTAATCAAGAGTTTTGAATTTTAGAAAATGATTGAACTTTGTAATTCTAAAATGAGATACCAAAGATTTCTTCAAATTGCTAATTGAAATATATGGTGACTTTTTACAAAATAAGATGATTATTGCCTAGTGGTTATGTACACACATCTGCTTATCTTAAAGAGATGCAAGTAAAAGTGTTATCTGGACACTGTATAGTTTGAATTATTATGGCCTCTTTGTCCTTAAAAGAAATCCAGAAAAGCCCAGTAGTCTGGCAGCTGTGGCTTGTTCCCCAGCTGCACAAGTGAATTACTGTTTTGAACTCTGTTTGTGGAATAGCAGAGTGAATAGGTGTCTAAACGTAAATACTTGAGGCTATGTATTGCATTCCCAAATTTGTTGAATTTGCCAAATTTGACAGCTGTTATACTGCTGCAGGAGCACTGATTCCGAATGTTGTACCAAATAGTTTGTATTTGAATCATTAAGATAGGCATCAGGCATTTTAAGATACTTTGTCAAATGCTGTATCTCCTTCTGCTTTATTTTGAGATGATACTGTGACAGTTTGGAATGAAAATGATGTTGAAGCTAATCCAGATGACACTGGCCCATTGCTGATGAATCTGTAGGGGAATTATTATTAGATTAGCAGATCTTATCTGTAATCTTTTAATTTTTTTTAACTCTTTCCTTTCTTTTTATTGTAAAATAAGTGATAAATACAGAAAACTATATAAAACAAAGGTATACCGTAGCGTATTAAGATGATGCATTCTTTAACTACCACACAGCTCTATGCATGGAAGTTTCTAACTATCCCAGATCTCCTCCATGTGCCCTGACTCAATCGTAGCCTCTTTCCTCCCCCTAAGTAACTCCCCTCCTCTAAGTTACTCTTGCAACATTCACTTCCTTGTGTTTATGATTCTCTCACTCAAGTATGTCTCCCTAGGCACTATTGTTTAATCTTGACCATTTAAAAAAAGAGTTCTATGGTTTCAGGTCTTGTGTTTAAGTCTTTAATCTATTTTGACTTGATTTTTGTGTGTGATGTAAGATAGGGGTCTAGTTTCATTCTTTGGCATGTGGCTGTCCAGTTTTCCAACACCATTTAGTGAAGAGAGTATCCTTTCCCCATTGTATATTCTAATTTCTAGAAAAGAGGGCTAATTTCTAGAAGGAGTCACTAGAAGGGGTTCTAGGGTATCAGAATGTTCTATTTTTTGATCTGGATGCAGGTACTTTTCTGTATGTATGCTTTATTCAAATAAAAAGGTCAAAAAGTGAACAATTATTATTTCCACATTTGGAAGAAACAACTTGTGTGCTCACAGAATTACTTGAAAGGTGCTTATTTAAGATTCAGTGAATTTAGGGTAGGGTCCAGGTTTTTGTGTTTTAACACACTGCCCCTCCCCCCCCCCCCCCACCCCTGGTGATTTTGATGGAGCATAGTTTGAGAACAACACTTTTTTTAAAAAAGCATTCTTTTGAAATTTGGACTAATATGACAATCAATATTGTCTTTATATGGCTTATAATGTTCCTGACCATCTAGGCAGCAGTTTGATACTTATTGTATTAGAAATTAAAATTGAGAAATTTTAGTAACATAAACACAATTATATTAGCCATCAGAGCAATAGCATGATCGTAAGTTGTATAGTCAGAAGTTATATACACTTGGGAGAGAATGAGAGAGAAAAGACCAATAACTTCTTGGTGTTATGAAAATTGGGTTGACCTTGAAGACCTGGAAGGTCTGAGCAACTCCTAGTGGTCCCCAGACTACACTTTAAGTAGCACTGACTGTTGCTAATTTTTCTTGCCACCTAAAAAGAGTCGGAACTGCACCCTTCCCCATGTAACCTTTGGTATGTTTTAGTTTGCAAGATAGTTACTATAACCTTCTAAGTAGTACCCAAATTGAGTAAAGATTTGAGTTAGATATCTCCATTGACTGCTGACCTCCTTTCTTCTGATGTCATACTTTTCTCATGGTGAAGTAGCCCATTTTAAAGCCTTCTCTTAAAATTGATAACAGAAGGTTGTTTAATAGCTAGTAAGAATAACATATTAAATACTGACTAGGTGTCAGACACATCTTTAAACATTTTACATGCATTCTCTCTCTAATCCTCACAATAATCCTTTGAGATAGATGTACCATTTTAATCCCCTTTTGCAGATGAGGTAGCTGAGATTTAAAGACATTGAGTAATTTGCTCAAGGTTGCATAGCTAGGTAGTGGTAGAATTAGAGTTTGTATTGTTATTTAATTAATAAGCTGGGCTCTTAACCACTGAGTTTTATGACCTCAGTTTTATGTAGCTGTTTCACTGTCAATTTGGCTTTGACATTGTGCTGAAATGATCTATTTCTTAGTATTCTTCATTGATATTAATATTATTTCTTATTCTTACATCGGATCTAAAACTATTAGCTTCGCTGGAGCCAGGAATGGTTTGTCTTTGACCACAGTACTGTGTGATTTCCACTGCCCTGTGAGTGCCATTCAGAAAGACAGAGATTGAGAGGGACGACTGCTTTGATGGATAGTGCTTTAGAGGCAGTATTACACAGTTTAGTTTCTGAACCTCATTTCTTCATCTGTAAAATAGAACCTACATCGTAAGTTTTGACAGTGAAATCAGGTTTCATATGTAAAACATTTAGCAAGGCCTTGCACAAAGTAAGATTCAATAATGGGTAATATTATTTCTCAGTTGTGTTGAGAATTGTTAAGGAAGCAAGATGACAAAGTTGGATAGCTTCTTTGGATTAGAGTCTATAGAATTTGATTTTGTAGTTTTGCCTAAAATCTTATCAATTCATACTCTCAAAATACTTGTAATCATATGGAAGTATGGAGCTACATTACACAGTCAAACATAGCTTTAAGAGTACTTTGTAACTAGTAAGCAAAAGCAATTGTGCCGGAGTTTTTGGCTGTGGGGAAGATGTGGGGTGCTTGTACAAATTACTGAGACCCTTTGTTCCTGAAGGAGGTGTAGGACACATCTCATGTGATTTCTTTTACTTTGCTGATGGGGAGCCTAAAAGATTTTTTTTTTTTGTGCTAGGTCCCAGAACTCCTATCTGTGGCCCTGCCTGGAAGAGAGGCGATGTTTAGGGGTCTGAGAAAGGAAAGTGGTCTCTATTTAAGAAGAAGCTTTTATATGAAAGGGATAGTTATAGTGGTGTCATGTCCCTGTTATCTGTGCCTTTTGTTTCTTTTGCTACTGCCAGATCTTTATTATACCTTGTTGGAAGTCAAGTTGGCCTAGTGGAATGAACATAATCCTTGGCTCAGACATATCTGAGTTTCAAACATGTTATTAAATCTTTATAAATCTTTGGGCAAGCGACCTTAATCTGAGCCTGTTTCCTGTTTTGGAAAATGGAAATAATGATCTCAGGGTTCTAGATTAAATGAATATACTGTACCTAGCACAGTGTTGGTTCTTAGTCAGCACTCTGTAAATGTTTGCTGATTACATGAATGCAGTGGAAGCATCTTTACTAATTTGAATATAAAACAGGTTTCTTAACCTATAAGGTTCCTTACTAATGTTGGTTTCTGTATCTCAAGTATTGCTGCAGTAGAAAAAAGAAGGCGTATTTTTATGACATTCAATTAATTATTATTCTTTTGAGTTAGCACTCTTAATTTTGTTTAGGTGAGAGGAATAACTTCAGAATGAAGGAATCCTACTCAGAAACTTGAAATTCTAAGAAATGTTCCCTCTAACAAATCTGAAAATCAGTAGTTTTGGGGAGCAGTGACCACTGTTATTGTCTTACTAGTTATTTAAATGGCTGAGTTTAGTGGTAAAATCCTTATGCAGTCTTCATTGTGATAAGGAATTCGAGTTGTGACCAACCCACAATGCTTCCTCTCTTAGTTTTAGATTGAGTGTACAACACAGCATTGTTTGTGCTGAAATTGAGAGTGTTTGGAAGTTTGAGAGTATTTTACAACTACTGCCTTGTTAGGTTTGTCCAGAAATACTGTTCTATAACCTGAAAAATTTTAAAAATTTCTTGTCTGAAAAATTACAGATCATTACATAGGGATCTAATTTACTGATTCAATCATTACGACAGTGTTGCTTTATTTCTACATAAATAGAGAAGATCTTTGTGAGAAAATCATAATGCTTCCTACCATTTAAAAAATAATAGCTCTCAGTCTTTACTAAAAAAGAAAGAAAAAAGTTTTAAGTGGATTATGAATGTTTCTTGGTATTAGAGTTAATGTTTCAGATCGGTTTTTTTCTTTCTGGATTTTCTTGGTAGTGGTGATGGTTTTCTGCTTCTTTTGCTTTTTCAGTCACCATAGTATTATCAGGTAAGGACATTGGTGGGCAGTGATGGAACCAAGCTAGAATGAAGTTTATTTTACCTGGTTTCTACTATAATTATATAACTTTTAGAAATTTTTCTCATCCGTATATCTTACAAAGGTCTAACTAGGGTAGATGTTTTTCTCATAATTTTTAAACAATATATAGCCACTACACTTTATTTTTTTTTGATGCAGGGCTTATGTCTTGGTCAGCGTTGTATCCCCAGTGCCTGGCACATGTTAGAGTTTATACATTTCTCTTTGTCAATTCAAATACACATTTTCTGAAGCCACACTGTGTGCAGTGCAGTCAGGCAGTATCTTGCCCCAATATGTCCATTCAACCTTCCTGCCAAGAGTTTGAAGAGGAAGAGGAGAGTTTACCTGTGAATAGTGATTCTCTGGCATATTCATCTAAATGAGGTAACTGTTTTGCCTCAGAGAGCAAGAAAAGAAAACCAGGCAGGAGTTACCTGAGTTCTAATTGCACACATACCAACTAAAACCTCCCAGGAACCCAGGCAAGGGGGCATCAAGCAGTAGCAAATTAGATAAGGATTCTTCAATTTAAAAAGCAAATAGTAAGAAGACTTTTTATTTCCCTTTGTGGTCTACAATGGTTGCCATGCGAAAATTATGCTTATTAAGATGGGAATCCTGTTAAGAAAACAGACTTGCTAGTTTTCTATGGAAAATGAATTTTCTATATTACAGTGGTGTGCTTTTTCTGAAGTTCAAAACTTTCTCGTAAAATGGTAGTGAGGCAGAGTAAAGGTGACAGCTAAAAGGATTTGAGTCCGTACTTGCTCATTGTGATGGTGTTGAGGCTTTCATTAAAGATGCTGAGTTATTTCTGAAATTTAACAGATTCTGGTTTTCTTTGGTCCCTGTGGTCATTGCCTCGTTAGGGTAGTGTCTTCAGATGTTGTTCTTTTAGTACAGTTGCTTATGTGGCTCTATCATATTCTTTGTTCAGAATTCTCTCTACCTGCCTCAGAACATTTCACAGTGAACCATGTGCTGACTCCTCAATACTAGGAGTTATGGACTCTGGGAAAACTGCCACTTCTCCTGTTGGGGTGGAAAAATCAGTAAACTGGGCTTTTATCCTGGCTCTCTGATGTGATCGTATCTGGTATTAGTGTAGGGAAGACCCACCTATTGGACCAAGAGCAAAGAAAACCAAAATCTTCAGTGTGTAACAGGCTCACAATGGGAGAGTCAAAGACAGCAGAGAAGTTTTTGCATTGTCCTCAATTAGTATATACATTTTTAATTGAGGTGCTTTTTATGTAAAGTGAAATGCACAGATGAGTTTTGACAGTTGTATATACCTATGTAACTAACACCTCAATCAAAATATAGAATATTTCTGTCATTTCCAGAATTTCCCTCATATTCCATTTCATTCAGTCCACCCTCGGGTATTACTGTTCTGTTTACTATCACCATAGATTAGTTGTCTGTATTCTTAAACATCGTATAAATAGAATCACATAGTGTTGTTTTTTTGTGTGTCTTCTTTCATTCAACATGTTGTTTTTGATATTCATGTTGTATGTATCAGAAGTGCATTCCTTTTTTTTCATGTGTACTGTTCCACTGTATGAATATATCTCAATTTATTTATCCATTTTCCTATTGATGAACATTTCAGTTATTTTTAGTTTTGGCTGTTTTGAATAAAGCTGCTATAAGCATTCTTCTACCAATCTATTTGTGGACATTTCTTCTGGGTAAGTACCTAGGAGGTATATGTGCTAGCTCTCAGGGTAAGTGTGTGTTTTTATAAGAAACTGCCAAATGGTTTTCTACAGTGGTTGTGCCATTTTACAATCACACTGACCATGTATGAGAGTTTCCATTGTTTCCTATTTTCACCAACATTTGGTGGCGTTTGGTCTCTTTTAATTTTTGCAGTTCTTGTGGATGGAAAGTTGCATTGCACAGTGGTTTTAATTTGCGTTTCCTTGATGTTGTTGAGCACGTTTTCCATGTGTTTATCAACCCTTTAATATCTTCTTTAGTCAACTCTGTGTCTTTCATCCATTTTTTCACTCAATATTTGAATGATGAATGACTGAATTAGTAATGAATGACTTCTGTGATTGTTAACCTTCCTCACACAGATTTCAGCTTTCTTATGCAAGCCTGACACCCCTCGAGCTCCAAGCCAGGGTGACAGCACTGCTCTACCTAAAAGACCTGTAGGAGGGATCTATTTGCTCAGTCATAGGGTTTTTTTCCCCCCCAAAAGTAGACTTCAGTCTTGAACTACCACAAAGAAATAGAAATATCTGGTAACAGTTTAAGATGGACACTTTAATTTTCATGTTTTAAAAATCTTTATTTGTCATTCTTTTTAGTTAGCAGTCTACAAGAGAAGTTATTGAATATATTCTAGGAAATGGAAAAATTACCCTATGAATTTTCTATGTATTTGTTGGTTATCACTTTTAGAAATTATAGGAGGTAATATAATATATGGACAGTAGTAGAGTTATATGGACAGTTGAATATCACTTCCTGAAAGTGGAAAAGCCTGTTTATTGTCTATATGTATGCATTGTTGTGTCCTGCATTTTAAAGCTCAGCATTGTAACATATGCTTGATACGTGGTGTCAGCTAACTTCAAAAAGAGGAAAAAAGCAAAAGTAGTTCTTCATGGAATTGGAAGGTGAGACACTTGAAGTAGCAAACATGTCCACTTTTCTAGCCTTCTGCTTCCTATAATATATATAAAAAGAGATAATTCACAATATGTTAATCAAGTCAGTCCTCTGTGCTCAAGCTTACGCCTTTATCAACCTGATAGTTACTGTACTTTTTTCTCTTACTGTGTTCCCCAACTTTTCCCTAAATGTTTCACCACTATTTTCTGCCCTTTTTATAAGTGGATGGATGAGGTCCTTGTATGCAAGATCTGTGCTTGCCATTTTCAGCAAGTTCTATGACACAGAAGAAGAGAAGAGTGAGGGAAGGTGACTTGCATTGTCAGAGTTAGTAAAGGATGGGCAAAGAAATATGTCAAAGAGAAGGAAACATCCTCCACAAAGATACAGACAGAACATATAGCATACTGAGAGAATACAAGTGGATCAATATTGTTGGGTAATGTACAGTTTAAGACAAACCATTGTGTATTGAAGATGAATAGAGTTGAGCCCAGATTAAGAACATCTTGTGTACTGTGCTTAGGAGTTTAGATTTTTATCTTATAGTAGTTTTCAAAAGTTCTGCAGATTTACTCAGGGGTTGCTAATTCACTCTGTGCACACCGTCCTCCTCTCCCCTCCTACTTTCCTCCCTCACAAGCTCTCTCTTTATCTGTTTAATATTTTGTCTTCATTTGGGCAAAGGGTTCAGCATGTAAAAAGTTGCCAAACTGCCACTGAGGTGTGGACATTCGACGTTCTGGCAGCATATAGAAGGTAGATGAGAGGGGTAGGAGACAAAAGGTAGAGAGATTACTGGGATGCTATTCAAATAGTTTGGGCAAGAGACTGATGGTATCTGCTTATTAAACAGTACTAGAGAAGTGGGATGGATTGTAGAGCTACTTAAGAGGTAGACTTGGGAGGACTTAGTGATGATATGAGTGGGTGACAAAAGTGTGGGGACAAGGCAAAGGTAGTAACAGATAATGGAAACCAGAATGACGTCCAGATTTCTCCCCTTTCCCTTATTTTTAACTTTCAGAAAAGTTCCAAGTATAGTACTAGGAGCTTATTTTGCCCCCAGAACCATTTGATAAGTTGCCAGCATAATGCACCATCACCCTCAAACACTTGAGTATGCATTTCTTATGAGCAAGGATATTCTCCTACATAATCACAATATAGCCATTCAAATCAGGATATTAACATTGATGTATTAGATCATCTATTCCTCAGACCCTGTTGGAGTTTCTCCAGTTGTTCAAATACTATCTTGTGTAACAGAAAGATTCCATTCAAAAATCATGGTTGCATTTAGTTTTCACGTATCTGGAACAGTTCTTTGATCTTTACATTCATTCCTTTAACACTTTTGAAGATTACAGGCCAGTTATTTGGAACAAAGACCCTTAATTTGGATTGTCTGGTGTTTCCTCATTAGTGGATTCAGGTTATGCATCGTTGGCAGGAATATCACAGAAGTGATGCCATGTTACTCTCATTGCTTCCTATTAGGGAAACATGGTTTCAATTGTCCCATTACTGATATTCGCTTTCAGCCTTTCTCAATCTTTTTACACTGGAGGAACACTTAAAATAATTTTCTGATCTTGGGAACTCATAAATAAAAATTATTGTATCTACAGCTCATGGTACATTAGCTTGATCAGTAAGTTGTAGATATACAATTCATTGACGATTGTCAGTGTTCTTTTGAGCAGAGATTATTCTTTTTCTGTGGATATGTTTGTATGGCAAATTCATTAGCTGTTTCTTTTTGTGTGGTTCCCCCATCCCACAAAGGATATCAGCTCTAATACAAGTTTGTAGAGCAGATAGAGGAAATTCCAGTTCTTTTCTTTTTTTTACTTTACTACTTTATCTTTTTTTACCTTAACCAAATAGGCCTTAGCACAAATGCCTACCATGTAAGATCCAAATGAGATATGGTATGTGCAAGAGTAGTTTTCCCCCTATATTTAAAACTAAAAATGGCATTTTTGCCAACTTTTCTTAGGGGAAAATACAATGCCCTTGTAATTAAGCTTAGCTTACTTTCCCTGAAATTAATCTCTTTTATCTTTTCATAAATTTTGCAGACTCATAAGAAACGTAATAAATTTCGCATAACTAGCTTAAGCCAAAATGGAACTTAATTTTTCTTAATGTAGACTCAGCACATTTAATTTAAATAAAGGTTGTAAATTGATTTTAATTAATGTTATTTATTGACAGTGTTGAATAGTAAAGCCACTAAAACCCTAAGCCAAAGCAATATGAATGAAAATATTGCCGAGACACAATTTTATACAAGACTTTGAAAAAGTATTTTCTTCCTCAGTGATATAATCAGGCTCAAATGTAGGCCTAGAGGTTAGAAAATGCCTTCTTTTATAGGCTCATATATGCATAAAAGTGTTATTTTTGAATCTTAAAATAAAAATTATATTTCTCTCTTTACTGTGAGTTTGCCTCTTTAATGTAAAAATTATATTTACCTTGTGTGCTTGTTTTTTGCTTCACAAATATCAGTTCAGGGTCAAACATAAGATAAGCGAGCACATAGAAATTCCTTTTCAACTGAAATCAGACCATTTCTTAGCTTACTCTTGATGTTCATTGAATAAGAAAAAGAGTTCATATATGTGAGAAGTTGAAAACTGCGAATGTTCATTGTTTTCCTATGAGTAGCAAAATATTCTTGTCTTCACAGAAATCCAGAACTTGTTAAGGACAGATCAGTAAAACTCATCTTGAATGTTTAAGACTGCAGCCCTTCTTCCTTTTTTTCTCAAGTCAAATTCTCACAATCAGAAGATTCAGAAAAGGAGTTCCTGCTCAGTGATATACTTGTGTTGAAAGGGAAGGAAAATCAGTGCACTTTGGTCCTGCAGCTTTTCCAGGTGGTTTCCAGTAAGACATGAGACTTACTGATGATCCTTCACTCAAGCCCAAACAGCAGTGGAAACATTTCAAGATTTCTTTTTGTAATATGATGTTTTCCAAAAGTGCATTTTCCTTTTAAATCCAAGAATCTTGTTCCTTGAACTCAAAAACATTTTCTTCATACCTTACAGAGACTGAAGAGTAAATGCTGCATTGGCTAGTTTCTGCAGCCATTCTTCATCTTCAAAGTATTCAACCAAATCTAGCCTTCTGTTGTCTTAAAAGGAACCCTTTCAGCTCAAGTAACCTGTTGATAACTTTTTGTCTGCTAAGCCACTGGATTTCTTTATGTAGTAGTAGCTGTTCTTTAAAGATTCTGGAGTAAAATGACCTTTGTTTAATGAAGTAAACCATTTTATAGTGTCTTCCAGAACTTTTTAATTTCATCTCGAGTTTTTGACCCTGGTGCATGGATGCCTTCTATGTCAATTCAGGTCCCCAGAGAAACAGATGTCAAGACAAGATTTGATGTGCAGGGATCCCTCCCCTCCAGAATTGGCTGTTGAGCATTCCTACCATGCTCAGTCATTTGCTGGGGGAAGCCTAGAGGAAGCATGGCAGGGTGTAAATGTTGCAGTGGATTCCAAGGTGAGGGAGCTGGGGGCTGTCAAGCAGCTCGGCTCTTCATAGCAGTTTCTGTTGAAGGGATATTGGAGCAGGGCACTAATATGGCCACCACACTCTCCTTATCTCATTTGGGCTTTGACACTACCCTGTCAGGTGGACACCTTTCTTACTCTGCTCACATTTGATGCCTCCACCTAAACATATGTTCTCATTCTACTTTGCCTTTTGCCGTGCAGGGCTCCTCCACCGTATAGATCATTCCTCACCCTTCTCATAGTCAGGCTTTGACGCTCGTGCTTGTCTTTGTCTCTTTCCTCCCACCATCCCACGCATATCGGGAGATACTCCTCACTCTGCTTGGACTGACCTCTCTCTGCTGGACCGCCACCCTGCCTTCTACATATACCTACCTTACTTGGCTCCATCTGACAGCTTTAAAACTCACTTATTGAGGGAGGGGATAGTAGGAGGAAGAGGAAGAGCCATCTGGGCTTCTTAAATCTGGAACTGGCTAGAATATGATTCCATTCACTGAGATAGAGAAAATAGTAGGATCTAAGAACAAATTTGGGCCGGGGTAGGCGCGGGGGATAGTGTGTGTGTGTGTGTGTGTGTGTGTGTGTGTGT